>NC_142778.1:33970785-34121142 GCF_988280905.1 Pimephales promelas
CAAGGTTAATGGCAAATCACTTTGAGGAATTGATCGTGGGGTGGACGATGGGCCATCTGAGATGGAAGAGCACTGAGGGGGGCAGCCATTACTGATAGGGGCAAACACAACTCAAGAGTGGGGTGATAGGAGTTCACCTGGGCCCTCATGCAAAACATATTGAGTAGACTGACTCTGATGGTTGTTTTGGCCAATATTTCCAAGATATTGCGCTTTTATGCTGAATAAGATTCTCTCATTAATAGTGCTGCGTTTTGATAAAGGCATAAAAAGGTAACTTAGAGGTATGTTAAACACCATATTCATTTATCTCAGGTCATTCTGTCAGTGGAAACATCCACAGAGGGCAAATTATTAAATCACGGTACTTCTAAAAACGGGTCAGAAGAAGTCATATCTGACTGAATATGAACCCAGGAATATTCATTGGAATTCATTACCGTCTATGAGAGAGATTTAGGCAGGAATTTAAATGGGCATTCCCTCAGTTTGTTGATGCAAGAGCATGAAGTGAGAAAATCCTCCATATTCATATGCATGAACAAATCATCACATTTTAAAAACATCTCAGAAAAGCTGCTAACACTACAGTTTTAAAATATCGCCCTCAATTACTTTCAGATGCGCCAAGCAAGTCTTCTGAATTGCATTGAAATAGACGTGCAATGCCGGAATGATAAGTTCCCTCGAAGCCAATTAAAAGTCTGTTCTAATCGTTTAGGCCATTACTTACCTAATTAGATTAATTGCACAAGTTCCATTAATATATTTAAGGATGCTTTACCCATTGTATATTGAACTGTATGTGATTCCCTTCCCTTAACGTGGGTAAAATATAGATGCATCACGTGTGCCACAGGATCTAAGGGCCATTATTAGCTTAGAAATATTGTATAAGGTATTATTTATTAAAACCCCAAGACTTCAGGAGCAATTTTTGCAATACTTCTCATCTCCTGAAAGAAGTAGTCCAGCAAAAGTGGGCTGCCTTTTGTGGAGGGACACAAACAAAGCGGTGAGGGGTGATTCAATGTCACTGGAGATTTCTGTGCCTGACGTCTGTCCTCTGAAAGGCTGCAGACAGAGTCGGCTTAAAATAGATGTTTCGAAACATGAAGTGCATCGTCAATGTGGGTTTAGTCCCAAGGATGTGGCCCTCACGCCATGCTGTGTTTTACATAATGATGGGGGGGGACCTGAGTGAAGAACCGTCCTGATGCCAAGATAAGGTCTGAACCCCTGTCATTCAGCATCCTCTGTCTTTGAGAGATGTTGATTCATCCTGCAGAGGAGAGAGCCACGACAGGTGTGACCTTACATGCGTTTCATGTGTGGATCTTAACGGGAACTGATGTAGTTTTTGCTCCCTTGACCAGTTTAAAATACATTTCTCTCCATGGTTTGCTGGTTGTTTTGTTAGAATGACCAACCGAATGCTCTTTCATGTAACCTTCAGTTTTTATACGTAATATTGTAAAATAATTGTTGTCAAGACAGATTCAAAACGTATATTTTTTGCGTGAACACAAAGGCTCGGCACATTAATTATATTATTTCACTCCCCATTCCACCCTGTGGAATAAATATAAACCATTTAAATATTTATAAAGTGTACTTTGTTACCAAAGAGAGAAAAGTGTCAGTGCTGAGTTAGCTTGAGATAAAAGAAAAATCAAGGTTAAAATCACTAGAAATGATTTCAAATAAAGATGTAATTGTCAAGTAATGCAGGTATTGAAATTTAACATTTTTTTTTTTAGGTTATATAAAATGCTTGCTATGAGATGACCCTTTTAAAGTTTAATCTGAAAATGTTTTTTAACACAATTTCCACTACTGTCCTTTCCCTCACATAAAGATGTTAAACACAATCCATTATGTGAGATTTCAAAAGTGGGAGTTATATGTCTAATGTTGGACATTGTTAATAGATTAATTAAACCAGTGGAAAGTGGTTTTAAGTGCTTTATTATCCAAGCAAAAACGATCTCATGCCAGATAGACTAACTGTGTATGTGTGTGCAATGTGTGTGCAATGCATGTGCATACAGTATGGGTTTGTGCACATTAAGTGAGACTTTATTTTATATCCACCCAGTGAGATAAAGTGGAATGAGATGGTGGTTGACCTTCACACTGTCGATGTGTGTCAGCAAGTGAATGTAATGCAGAGAGACAAATGCATCAGTCTAGCACTTGAACTAGCATGACTTTAAACCAGTCCCTGTCCAGTGTAATAAGAGGGAGCTAGTTTTCCCTCACCACTGTTTCTGCAGCCGTTTGAAGCTAGCGGCCTCCAGCTGAAGGGTTAGGCTTTGTCTTAAAGCGAAGCCCTTAGCTTCATGCTGAGTTTGGTGGATATTTGCATCTGAAGTGAAGCTGCATGATTCTGGATAAATTAAGAATCATACTTTGTTTTTTAAACAGAGAAAGACAATTCTCCCACAAACAGAATAACATGTAACTTAATGGAGGTTCTGACAAATGTTAGTTGCTGCTGTCTATTTTAAAATGTTTAATGAACCTGAATTATTTATATATATATATATATATATATATATATATATATATATAACATTTGTTAGTTCCATCAGACTTGGAAGTTTCAATGATGGAAGGATTCAATGACGAATCTCTTGAATGAATGATGCAATGACAAATACATATTTTAAAGGACAAGTTCGGTATTTTACAATTAAAGCCCTGTTTTAAGATCGTCCCTGATGAAATAGAATAGTTAAGATTGTTTTTTAGACAGATGCTCCTGTCACGAGAATTTTTGGATTCTGTGTTAGCACTCCCCCACCTTTACAATGGTAGCATAGGTGCACTGGAACAATCATTCATAAAAACGCATAAAACTTTAGTTTACAAAGACGTGAAACTCAACGAGTGGTCTGGGGTGTTCACTGATATGCTCACACAAAAATCGCTGCAAAAGATGCTTTCCAACAGGTTTTATCGTAGTTTTTGTCCGACTTCATTTTCTTCCTGTTTTCAGTCGAAGTCCACAGTAGTAAATTGTCGAGTTCACGTGCGCGATCATTGGTAACTAGATAACTAAGGATCGCGCGCGCAAACTCGATAATCGACTACTGTGGACTTCGACCAAAAACAGGAAGAAAATGGACTTGGACAAAAACTACGATAAAACCTGTTGGAAAGCATTATTTTGCAGCGATTTTTGTGTGAGCATATCAGTGAACACCCCAGACCACTCGTTGAGTTTCACGTCTTTGTAAACTAAAGTTTTATGCGTTTTAATGAATGATTGTTCGAGTGCACCTATGCTTTCATTATAAAGGTGGGGGGGTGCTAACACAGAATCCAAAAGTTCTCGTGACAGGAGCATCTGTCTAAAAAACAATCTTAACTATTCTATTTCATCAGGGACGATCTTAAAACAGGGCTTTAATTGTAAAATACCGAACTTGTCCTTTAAATGACATTATTGCACATGCATTTGTAGGAGTTTCCCTTCCAGACACATTTATGGGAGGAGAGTTTTTAAATGGATCACTCAGGATGATTTATTAAGGTTTACTAGTTGCTTCATTATTTACCGGCCAAAAAAAGCATATCTTAATTGTGCTCTCGTGCTAATTTGACCTATTTAGTAAATCTGACCCTTTAATCTGAAGTATTAGAACTTTTCTTACTTCCTTCCTTCCGAACGTCCTTCCTTCTGAACTTCCGAACTCACTTCAGAACTTACTTCCTTCTGAACTTACCTCTTTCGGAACTTCCTTCCAAACTTCCTTCCTTCCGATCTTTCTTTCCGGAATTCCTTCCTTCCGAACCTCCTTCTGAACTTCCTTCCGAACTTACTGCTGAACTGACTTCCTTCTTAACTTACCTCCTTCCGAACTTCCTTCCATCCAAACTTCCTTCCGAACTTCCCTTCCTTCCGAACTTCCCTCCGAACTTCTCTTCCTTCCTTCCTTCCTTCCTTCCTTCCTTCCTTCCTTACTTCCTTCCCTTCCTTCCTTCCCTCCTTCCCTTCCTTCCTTCCTTCCGTCCTTCCTTCCTTCCTTCCTTCCTTACTTCCTTCCTTCCGTCCTTCCTTACTTCCTTACTTCCTTACTTCCTTCCTTCCCTTCCTTCCTTCCCTTCCTTCCTTCCTTCCGTCCTTCCTTCCGTCCTTCCTTCCGTCCTTCCTTCCTTACTTCCTTCCTTCCCTTCCTTCCTTCCCTTCCTTCCTTCCTTCCTTCCTTCCTTCCTTCCTTCCTTCCTTCCGTCCTTCCTTCCTTCCTTCCTTGATGTACTTCCGGTCTTGGGGGAGTTGTGAAATGGCTAATTAATGTCCTTGAACACAACATCTCAATTCATGGTAAACAAATTCTTCGAGAGTAAGTGCCCTTGAGGAAAAATAACAAAAGCTCTCCGCTCTGAAAATAATAATGCTTTTATCTCTTACACTCTTGAAGTGCAGGATTAAAACAGGCCACAGGCTTGGCTTAGGCATATCTGATTACATCAAAACACATGGGTATTTCTTTTCTTTCTTTTTTCATTTAATGTAAGCAGTCCTTGTGAATATGCTGAGCATGTGATATTTTTTTTAGCTAAAGCTAAGTGTATTGATGACTTGTTAATGTGAAGCGCCACTGTGAATCGAGCACTGTGATCTGTCAGGTTTTGATGAGTTTCAGGCAGACATTTGAACAGGTTATAACCTACCCTTAACACACACACACACACACACACACACACCACTGTGTATCAGTATGACAGCCTGAGTGTGAATGAACCCAAAAGGTTGGTACACTGTTAAACCCTAATGAACAGCTGTCAGGTGACAGTGAATGCTTATCGGTGACACCCAGCTATTGCCTGTTTAACACACCATTTTGAATCCAATGGCCACATAATTGAGTGTACAGACAGACTCATTCACTGTGGTGAGTAGTGTCAATTAAAATGCCTCTCATAAAGTTTCAGAGTTCAGAAGTGATCAAAATAAGTTTGATCAGTTTCTGAACAAATCATGCTTCGAATTGCTTTTCCAAATAGTCTCTTAATAGGACTCACCCCATCAACATCATGGCAGCACACTCACATACACCAAATGACAAAAGTAATTCTGCCTACAGAAGAGTATTGCCTATCTGCCACACATCGAAATGTCAAGCCTTTACCTATGGTTGACACCCAATTTGACCACACAGTTTTTTTTTCTCGTTTTTTTCTTAGACAGCAGCGGATAACCTGAAGAGATATTCTCATTTCTACATGTGAAAGCACCTTGACACCTGCTTTGTGTGGCTCTAAGTGGTCACTGATTGTTCCCTTGACATCTTGTCCCTACAACTTTAATGGGATGTCTAGCACGTACAAGATTAGTGAAACCATTACCCCTTCCTCCAACATTCCCCTGGTCCTGACACTAGCTTTAGTGGCGCTGCCTCCACAAATATCAGCCTTTAAAAGTCTGGAGATCACTTAGAGTCACTCCTGCCAATGGCAGAACTGTCAGGTATTTCAGCTGGAACGCTGGACATGATTGTAGAGGAAGAAAGAAAGAAACATCAGGTCACAATCGTTCTCCAAATCAGTTGTTCTTGTTTCGACTGATCCTTAAGGATTATCACGAATCTCATTCCCATTTCTGGTTTAGTATACGATAAGAGGGAACGCGGCACACTGATGGTAAACAGTTAAATGTCACAATTAGCATACAGAATGTGCCATTTTTCACACTACATTAAATAAGGCAGATCGTTCAGTAAACTAGCGAGCTACATTTACAATGCAAATAATTATTTATTATTGTAGATATAGCCCTTTTTTACAACGTTTGCAATGGGAACGTTGCTAAAAACAAGCATGCTATTTTGTTATATATTAGTACCAGGATAATATAGCCGCATTGTGATATTAATACACATGTTATACACTGGTTGGGGTCATACTATTTTTAATATTCTCTTATGCTCCACCAAAGCTGTGTTTTTGATCGAAAATACCTTAAAACAATAATATTGCGAAATATTACTACAATTTAAAACACTGTTAAAATGTAATGTATTCCTCTGATATATTCAGTGTCACATGATCTTTCAGAAATCTTTCTAATATGATGATTTGCAGCGCAAGAAATTTTTTATTATTATTATCATCCTCTTAAACAGTTGTGCTGAATATTTTTGTGGTTTGTCATTGTAATTAGTCAACTTTAGAGAAGTAACTATTTTATTATCATTCCTCATTAATGCCAAACTATTGCCAACTGATGGCTTTTTAGTCGGGCTGTCAAGCGATTAATCGCATCCAAAAATAAAGTTTGTGTTTACATAATATATGTGGGTGCACTGTGTATAATTACTTTGTATATATAAATACACACACATGCATGTATATTTAAGAAAAAAATATTATTTATATATAAAATATTTATATATAATATAAATTATATATAAATATATATACAGTATATACATGAAAATATTTCTTAAATACATATACAAGCATGTGTGTGTATTTATATATATATATATATATATATATATATATATATATATATATAATAATTATACACAATACACCCACATATATTATGTAAACACAAACTTTTATTTTGGATGCGATTAATCGTTTTACTGCCCGACTTTTTAGCGTTTGAGTAAGGAAAGGAAAATCGCTCTCTCTCTTTACATAAATGTGTAGACACGCTGATGCAGATGAATCAGAAGAGGTTGACTGAGGTCTGTTAAGCAGCGACGTCATTGGTTGGGATCAACACTTGGAATGATTCCATTTAGCAAACATTGGCAAATGCAGAGGTTGGCAGCTTATAACATAGAGTCCAGCCTAGAGCTCCACTAAGACGGATGAGGGGTCAACTGCAGAGAGACCTTTCGCAGTCCATACAGACGACTGCCATTTGACTAGAACAGGACTTGTGAGCTTTCTCGCTCCTCTTGGCATGCATATATTGCAAAGATGGCATGACAATTAATAATGCAGGTCGGCGAGGGTTAATAATTTCTCCTCTCAAAGGAACCAGGTGCAAGCCCGAGGCTACTGTAAAAGCGAGCACGTCGACTCCACTGAGAATAAATAGCCAGTACAGCCACTTCCATAAGCACAAATGTGCTAAACAGGGATGTTTGATTCCCTATTCACACTGAATTAAAGCCTTGTGAGAAAACAGTGCACCTGAGTCCGATTCCCCACGGGAAGCTGAAGATCGGCATGCTAATGTAGTTCGGCTCCCGCATGCTACTGTACGTGACAAACAAAGTCATTCGAAACCTGATTCCCACATACACAAATAATTGCTCTTATTGTCTTGTACGTAATCAAAACATATTATTCCTGACCACAAAGGTCTTAAGTTTTCATCTGTCATTTAATATAACATCAAACTATCCGCTGAAAAGGTTTGATTAAGGAAGTGACACATTTCGTTCTCGGATCTGACCCCAGCTTTTCACATAACGCTTACCTCGTTAATGAGGCGCCACACGACACGAGGAGACACAAAACACTTCATTATGGGCTGCGGTGAATCATTTTTACTGCTCGTGTTCATGCGGGCTTGCAGTCTGAAAACACCTTATCACTTTTATTTAATCCAAATTGATGTAAAAGGATTGAATGCTACTTGATATTGTGCATCTTTGAAATGCAATTATGGCCCCGATGGACCAATAATAGTCTAGTCGGGGTAACATCAGCACTTATGATTATGAACTGATTTTAATATCACTCTTTCTGTTCCCTAGTGTGAAAGAAGAGAGCGAGAAAGAGGAAAAAAACGTTTGGGCTTGTTTTGTAACTGATTAAAACTTGAGTTTCCACATGTTTTTGAAAGAAGTCTCAGTCACGCTTTAGATAAGAGTCCAATTCTCCCTATTAACTGCAACGTTTGCCTCAGTAAACTCCTAATAACTGCTTATTAATAGTTAGCAGTAAGGTAGTTGTTAAGTTTGGGTGTGATTTAAAGGAGAAAAAACTTTTGCTGATAATTTACTCACCCCCATGTCATCCAAGATGTCCATGTCTTTCTTTCTTCAGTCGAAAAAAAATTAAGGTTTTTGATGAAAACATTCCATATAATGTACTTCAATGGGAACCAAACGGTTCAAGATCCTTGGATCAGTTTCAGTGCAAACTGTTCAGAGGGCTATAAACAATTTCAGACGATGAATAAGGGTTTTATCAAGCGAAAAATTAAAAAAAAAATTCTGTTTTGTGATGCACGTTCGTGACTCTCCTATTCGAACTCGTTCATCAAAATGAACGAATATTGTATTCATGTAATAATTCACAGTATTATTCCTGTAAATTAAAATATGGTACTTGTACTGCAAATGAGAAATACAATACTCATACTGTAAATATTAGGACGGTATACGATTGTCTCACTGTAAATTAAATTACAGTACTGGTACTGTAAACGCTTTTACAGTAACTTACTGGGATCCAGCTGCCAGTAAGTTACTGTAAAATCTACAGCAACCTTTTTACAGTGTACATTTATGTACGGTCACTTTTGATAAATGTAATTCTTGCTGAATACATAATAAAAGTAAAAACTTACTGACCCTCAAAACTGTAGTGTATATCTCTCAAACCTTCTAAAACATATTGGCGTCAGAATCTTCTTATTACTTTCTCCATTCAGTAAAAAAAAGCTTGACATTTCATGAGCGGATTCGGTTATGTAGAGGTTCATTTGTCGCCTGATCGTTAAACGTTTTTTCGTCATCTTTAATAACACAAAATGGCAAAAAAAGAAAATCAAATTAAATTTCCAAGCAGGCTCATTGAACCAGGGCAGTGCTCCTAAACGCTCCACTGGAGAAAGTGTGTACACCGTGTCCTGAGCTTTTGAAAATTGCCTTTGGAGCACAGAGGCCCTGAACCATCCCACAGCGACACTTTACCCTTCCTCACACTAAACCCAAAAGGTCATTCTTTTGTCTTTGTGGGCTCTGTCAGATTGCTGTCTTTTCTCATATGTGAGAACGCTAAGATGCTGTGAGCCAGTCAATACAGGTATCTGAGGGTAATGGAAAGAGATTGATTTTTAATGTTTCCCTGCCCTTCGGAATGAAACAAAGACTCTTCTCAACATATTGGTAATCCATGTGACATAATTAAAATGCGTACCCAGTGAATTAACTCTTGCCTAACGAGATTACGATTTTAGTCAGTTTAATATTGCAACTACGTTTCGGGTGTTCGGAAATATGAGATGAGGGCAATCATACTTGAAATTTATTTAAATTAAATCCAAATGAAGATTTTCTTAGGAAGTCAAACATCACAAGTTGTGATTTGTGGACCTCCTGTGACTTTTCCCTCCGTAATGTTAGTGGAGCAATCTGTCAAGTCTGGTCAGTATGGCATATTGAGTTGTGATTTGTAGGATGAAATTGCAGCATTGCATGCTGGACTGTTTTTGGCTCAGTATGGGGCTGGATGATTTCCAAGCATCGCTCATTCTTTTTTGCTTTTTTTGCTGATTGATCACCGCTACAAACACCTTTGAATTGTGAACCTATAGCATTCCAGAGCCTTTTTTCTTTAAATGAAACAGCCTTTTTCAGAGCATCAGGTTTAATGTAAAGCTTGCATTTACTGCCATGACAGATTTAAAGCTAATTGTGATCCTGATGAGGAGATTATTTGGAATGGAGACATGGCTTGGAGACACACAGCATTTGGCAGAGCAAAAACAGACAAAGAAACAGGCAATATTGTGTAATTTACTTAATATGAACTTCTTGTTCGTTATGCTAGTGTATATATTAAATTGCTGATTATTCAGAGCCACAGCTCTCATGTAAAATGGCCTAATGGTTCGCAAACTGACAATTCAAATGACTGCTGTGTACCACAATAACAGGCTTTATTTCATCTTCGATTCTAGCTTTAGGTTTAATGACATATTTGTGTTTTAATCGCAGCCTTTCCAAACTCATTGAAGCGCACTGTGTCATCAGGCTCTTTATTATATAAGATATATACGTCCACCCTAATCCTTCGAGGCAAACAAAAATAACAGTGTTCGACAATGTAAAATAGTCACAGAGTGCTTGTCAAATATTGCATTAGGAAATACCAGCTAACTGACTCACTACCATATATTTAGCAGTGTGCCGAGAGGTACAAAATGTATTCCGGTTATTAAATTGGCCTAATAATAATAAAAAAAATCCTCCAGATCCTGTGACAACAATACCAGTCTGGCTGTAATACTGGGAGCTAGACACTTCCAGCTGGGCATTATTAATAAGCTTAACATCTGACCAGACAAGAGAGCAGCTCGAGAGAATCACATTTCTGGAGTTGGAGTCAAACATGTATGGCAAACAACCCCCGTACCTCCCAGGAAGACCTCAATTAATTTGTTATTTTAAACAGGATTTAATAGGCCACACAGGCTAGGGGTGGTACACATCTAGTCACGCCTGCATGCCTGAATGAAATGCTCAATAATGCATTATGGATTATATTTCAATTTCAAGATATCAGGCAATTATGAGTCAACTCCAAAGCTCAATCTCAAGTCATTTCCAGGAAAGCAGAACGACGGTGATCTGAATACCAAAACGGAGATGGAAAAGAGTGCACTGGCCGCAGGTTGTGTAGATGAGCTGCAAATGTGAAACGACAAAATACATGAATCGTAAGTTTAAACTCCACAGTAACCGTTGTCCACAGTATGACGAACCCTAATTTTAGCTTTAACCGCACTAATGATTTTGGGCAACTGTGTTTTTCAAAGCATTCTGGCATGTTGCTTTTCTTCACAGTAAGTGCAGTGTAATCTTTCAAGCTCGTTTCATGTGTTTCTACTCAAACATATTCACATGTGAATTGGTTTTTGTTGCGTTCACTGTCATCCAGTGGACTAATATAAGCTGTATTGTGTTTGTAAATGGGGCTGAGGTGCCTTTTTCTGTTTATTTCCTCCCTGTGGCATTGAATTCTTTGTGCATGTGTTTGTATGAGCTGTTGCATATTTATTTGGTACTGTGGAAGGGTTTTATGCAGATGAATAGGCTAGAAAGTGAGGAATTTAGATGGGCAGTTGCGCTGCCAATATTAATTCCATTATTACTGTACCTTTACAGTGTTTGAAATGGCCATAGTTATTCCTGCCAATTGCTTGCCGTCACATTTATCTGGCTCAAAGAATGACAGGGTTGATATTCAAGCAAATGGTATGCAAGACGCTGACATCCCGGCACACGGCACTAACAGTTCGTTTAAAAGGAGTAATGCTTCCCCAGCAATTTTCCATTTAGTGCTTCCCTTTTTATCTCTCTTTTCTGCTCCTTTTTGTTCTCATTCATATTTAATGCAAAACTGACATAACCACGACTTTCAAAGCATGCTGAGAACATATAGAGGACTTTAAATCCCACACAGCCGAACAGGACGTTTCGTGGCAGATGTTTGGTCATAATGCTCGGCAGCTGCAGGATGCATTCATCTCTTTCAGCAACTGAAGTATTGAAAAATTCAGTACAGAAGTTACTTATTCTCTATTGTATTTGTTAGTAAAAATAAACTGCATAAACTTGTGCACTTTTTGGTGAGGTACTATATGCGCATTTACTGGTCTTGAAATCGACTTCAAAGCATAATCACAAGTGTGACAGCTAATCTTTGTCTACTTTTATGGCTACAAATTTTAAATGCTAGGTGTGTTTTAATTGGTTGGTCATATAAAACACACTGTAGTTGCCAAAATTCGTTTTTATTGACCCTACAAGTTCGATTAAACAATCAAAATATGAGGAAGATATTTTACAGTTTTAAATATTTTAAATATGAGGCAAGAAATAAACACTAGTTAAGGTATTTATCTGACGATAAATGTCAGAATGTTTGACTATACCCATTTTTTTGTAAACTAAAATGGGTAAACTATAGCAACAGGTTTTATTTTACTATGTGTAACGGAGGCCAGCTAGTAGTCTCCGTGAGAATAAACCTCACTCCTCTGATCTCAATAAGCGCTCCAGAGACGCTGACTATCACGCTGGATACCCGGGTTCGAGGCCAGCAGAGAGCGGGGTGTGTGTAGGAGCCGGGTGGAGGGGTTACATTGGTGCCATGACCCGGATGGGAGTAAGGTTTAGGGTGGTGAGTGTAACGTTGGCCAGCTAGCAGTCAATTTGGGAAAAAAACTCACTCCTCTGATCTCAATAGGCACTAGAGATGCATAGTTGGCAGTTACAACCGCGGATCGGGCGGATGACATGACGAAAAAATATTCTGACTTATACCTACATCCGGAAAAAAAAATAAAAAATCGAGCACACTTTGAAATAGTCATATTTTCATCAGGCAGCTAGTCGAGTCTATGCGACAGACGCTAGAGGCTGCAGTCTTTAGCCTCCTTGTTAGAGGCCTCACGCTGGAGACCCGGCTTCGAGGCCCACAGAGAGTTAGTAGAGTTAGTAGAGAGCTAGTATTCTCTTTGCGAGTAAACCTCACTCCTCTGATCTCAATAAGCTTTCCAGCGACAGACGTTAGAGGCTGCAGTCTTTAGCCTCCATGTTAGAGTGCCTGACTCTCACGCTGGAGACCCGGGTTCGAGGCCCGCAGAGAGCGGGGCGAGTAGGACCCGGGTGGAGGGGTTACATTGGTGCCATGACCCGGATGGGAGTGAGGTTTAGGGGGGTGTAATGTAGGCCAGCTAGTATTCTCTTTGCGAGTAAACCTCACTCCTCTGATCTCAATAAGCGTTCCAGCGACAGACGCTAATGCCTTTAGTCTTTAGCCTCCTTGTTAGAGTGCCTTACTCTCACGCTGGAGACCCTGGTTCGAGGCCCGCAGAGAGTGGGACGAGTAGGACCGGGTGGAGGGGTTACATATGCAAAAAAAAATGCATAGAAAAACAAAAATCGAACAATTGACTTGCATATAAGCATACAGTATATGCAGTATGCTTACAAAATCATTTAACATATTTTTAATAATTTGAATAAAGGGAAATGTCGTCAGAATTCCTAGGCCGGACATTATATATTATCTCTCTCTCTCTTTCTCTCTCTCTCTCTCTCTCTCTCACCTTATGTAAATACAACTCATAGAGACCCTCTAATATTCAGGGTGCTACGAGTTCTTTATGGGATTATATCATTTTGAAAGCACATAAAATTGCAGGAAATGTTCAGTCCAACAGTGGCTAATGGGAGATGAGGAGTGATGGCCCTGCCTTGTTGGCTAAAGCCCAATCACACTCCATCTGATCTTTACCTCAGCGAAGGCCTATATAGATCCATACTGAGCAGTTAGAGTGTGCTCTGGACTTGTGAAACTCAGCACTTTCCACTTTAATGACCAGGCCTCAGCACTTCTTCATTACGGAGGAAGATCAGTTTCATATGATTCAAAGTCGAGAGCAGAAACGTACTGGGTGGGTAGGGAGGTTCTGTCTAATGAGGCTGTGTGTGCGAATGCTTGTTTCTCTGCCTGTCGTGTGCTGTTATTCAAAGCTCCCTTCATCCTGAACAATCACTTTTTCAGACAGCATCACCATTCATGTGTGCAGATTGTTTCTGGCAGATCCTTACAGCTAAGCAACTTTTCTTCAAGGAGGGTTGTGTTTAATCGTCAGCCTTCACATGGTGTGGCTTTAATCAGAATTATGCGATCGCTGGCGATGAGGAGCTGTGGCGTACAGCATGCGATTATAAGCCTGTTTGTCTGACAGGCTGATTCTCATTAGAGCACGTTCTGTGGTCTCTCTCGTATGAGAGCCTGCCAAAACAGCTGTGTCAAAAGAGGTCACAGCATAATTATCAACCTGTGGTGGTAACGACCAATTTATTCCTCATTTTCCTGACTCTGTGGTTATCTGTACCGGTGTGACGACGAAGCTGTTCGGATCTTGAGCCAAAGCAGGTCGATGGGATCGGGAGAAAGTTATCCGGTAGCATTCCCGGTCATCTAATGTCAGCCGCTTGGCATTTATCGTAATAAGCAACGCTTTTGTTCTCATCAGTTAAATTTACTGATTTAAGTAAGTTAAGTGCAACTTTGGATGGAAACATGGGGGTCATTTATATCACTGCTTTGGCACAAATGCATCCAATGTCATTCTTCTCTCACTTAGACACAACCAATGCCAAATGGACCTACAGGTTATACTCTGTTCTGAAATGTTAAACCTAAGTTCAAAACTTAACATAATACAAAACTGAATAAGACATTTCTACAGTAACGCATTTTCAAATATATTCCAAACCATTTCGATTTAGCTGAACAACTAGACAGGTGTTAGTCTTTACATTTTTATTACCATCTATACAAGAGGGGAAACTTAAGAGAATACTTTTGCACGGTAATGTAAGCATGTTTTTTTTGTTTTTTATTTATTTAAATGTTTTGAGTGCTAAAGTGTGCTTTGTTGGGTCACGTCCTTTGCTAGTCTTATGTAAGATTGAGTTACATTCAAAGTATTGTCCTAGAACTATAAGTACACTTTTAAAAAAACTCTATATTTGTCAAATGTGAAATTAAAAGTTTTAAAGTAAATCTGAATCTTTTGTCATGCTTTAAAGGTGCATTGCGCAACATTTCATGTTAAAAATACCCGTTTTTGTAACTCATACCACCTGATGGGCTTGATGGGCCTTCTCTGATCGCCTCTATAATCCTGTACAGTGAAATAAATAAGAGGGATTCGGGACGGAATTTGAGACGGGGCGTGACGTCACGCTCACCTGGCATTGTCTGGCAGGTTTGTGTATTCGCCGCCATTCTCCGTATCAGCGAAGACAACTCGAGCGACACAACTTTAGTCAACTTTCCACAAAAGTAGAAGATGGATTCAAAGAGACCGGTATTCATTCCGAACCCCAACGCAAACTCCACGTAAGACAAAGAAAATAAAACTTTTGTCTAGTGCCAGGTGTCGGAATAAGACGAGAGTCGACATCGGGAAGCTTTCAACAAATGGCGAGGTCTCCGGTCTGCTCTACGACTCAAACGGGTCCTATACAAAGTAATAACTTATATTGTTCATTAACGTGTTTCCTTAATAATACAATCATAAGTGGATACAGTAAGCACATAAAACAGTTCAACATGGAGATAGATGGAAACAAAAACCGTTTCCCCCTCACACACATTTACTCAAATGTCTTTCCTTTCATATATTTAAAATGACTTGCAGATTTATAACTTTATTACCTCTGAAGACATTATGACTGTAACAAAAGATGTGTCCGGCTGATGCTGGTTATGAACAGCTTGTGCAAGCGTGTGTGTGTGCGTGAGGTCCAGTTTCACTTGTCGCCAGAGGGGGCGTAGTTCTGCAAAAACTCAGAGACTTGTGCAATGCACCTTTAAAGAAGTACACTTTTAATATGTTGACTAACATACTAAAGCAGGCATGCTTGATTATAATTTTAACTGTGGTGTGGTATTTGATATTACATATAAAGTTAATAAATGTCTTATTGTTCCTTTTATATGTAATAAATTGCAACTTCATTACAAATATGTAATTACAAATATATTGAGGGATTCATGTGCATTATTTTAACGCTGTTTAGTTGTTATTCACGCTAATTCAGCATTAGTAACTTAATTTTCTGATCTCCTGTTCATTGCTCATTTGAATTGTTTCACTCGTGAATTCAGGGAATTGCTAACTGGAGACTTGCTCTGACCAGATCATCTGAATTAGTGAGATGTTGACTCGAGAACAGATGCAGTCAAATCAGTCTAATTCACAAATGAATCTTTCAGTGTTATTCGCGAACCAATTTAACAGGTGAATTGAAAATAATCAGCTTGTTCACGAATCGGACATTGCTATCGTGTGTAGGAGCGGGTGACTGTCTCTTCAGTTCAAAATAACAAGGAACGACATGCGTTTATGAAATGTAGTAGAGTATGCTACAAAAGTTTCTGTCCACCATGTAACGGAAGTGAAACTTCTTCTTGAACGAGAAGAAATAGGGTGGGACTTGATTTTGTCTGTGGGGAATTGATTGGATCGTTGGATGGTTGTGGTTTGCTATTGGTTGATCTAATGTGAGTGACTGGTTGTCCCACCCTCATGCCAGTAAACACATCATCAGAGAAGAAAGCAGATGCTACAAGAGGCAGGGGAAGTTATGTTGATCAAAGATTACAAGGGCACATGCATTTAATAAATGATAGTGATGTAAACACCATAACATGCACATCTTTGGTTGAATGGCCGTCAATGAATAAAGATGCTTCTTGCTGGCAGATACTATAGCTGGTCCATTTATCTAGCTGGGTCACACTCACCAGCCAAACCTTGACCCCTTTGAGCCAGACTCTATTATTGACCTCTCAGTGGTCTGCCCTAGATGAGTCCAACTCCATTGAAATCTAGAAGAGAGAGCGTGATGTTTTTTCTCTATCTCTATCCGTCTCTTCCAGCCCATACCCTTGATCAGTCTCACACACTGACATCACACTGTGGGAGTTTTATAAGCATGATGCCTTCCAGCATGATTTATTTATTT
Source organism: Pimephales promelas (assembly GCF_988280905.1). Classification (NCBI taxonomy): domain Eukaryota; kingdom Metazoa; phylum Chordata; class Actinopteri; order Cypriniformes; family Leuciscidae; genus Pimephales; species Pimephales promelas. The sequence goes on from NC_142778.1 coordinate 33,987,261, forward strand.
CACAGGTGTTGCTTTCCTATCATGGAGATTAGTATGACTGTGCTTTGGTTTCCCTGACATATAAAGGTTCAGCGACAGCAGCTCAGGATGCTTTGGCAAAGAGCCCTTTGTTGAAAGCATTGACTGTACTCTACATAACTTATTTATGATTTGTATTTGGGACAGAGACAAAAGAAGATCCCGGCACATTGTATTTATTTCTTTTTTGTGCTATGCACAGCAGCGTCTGTCTTTTTGGGTTGGCAAAGTGTTGCAATTCTAACAGAGAAGTACATTATAAATATATTTGTGTGTGTGTGTGTGTGAGTATTTATGTGGGTGAGGCTGGTTGTTTTGTAGCTTAGCGTTCCAGGGGATTTTTGACTGGTTATTATTGGGCCCTGCTGGGAAATAGTGACATATTTAATGTGCATTTTATATTGTGCATTTTAAGATTTTTTTTTTTTCAAATAAGAAATTCATACCTTTTATTCAGCAAGAATGCATTAAATTGATTATTTTTATATATATATATATATATATATATATATATATATATATGAAGAGTTCAGATGCAAAAGCCTCTAAGTGCCATTTGAAATTTTCTTCTAGAATGATCATTTTTATCAAGCTTGTATATTTAAGTTCAGTAATTTCACTTAAATTGCAATGAGGATTACCTATTAATTGTCATTTAAGTGAAATTACTGAACTTGAATATATAAGCTTGATAAAAATGACCATTTTAGAAGAAAATTTCAAATGGCACTTAGAGGCTTTTGCATCTGAACTCTTCATATATATATAATGACACACACACACACACACACACAAAAAAAGTTAATAAATGCTGTTCTTTAGAACTTTTTCATCAAAAATTCTTGAACTTCTACAGCATTAGTTATTGTTATTTTCACCATTTGTTAACGTTTTATTATCTGTTAACATAGTAAATGCAGCGTGATCTAACATGAACATGAATATTTGTATTAACTTAGATTACCAAAGGTTAAAGGTGCTGTGTGTAATTTTTGACTGTGCTAAAGCATAAAAATACCATCATATGATTGCAGAGATTTAGGAAACATGCTATGTTCACATAGTTTCTTCTCTACTTTGGAATGCGTGTTCCGTGTCTGAACGTCTGTTTTTGTTTTGGTCTGTATGATCCCGCCCACTGCTAATTTACCCAGTGGGTTTGCCAGTTGGCGTAAAACACAGCGGCTTGCAGTCATGGAAGCCAGCAAATGAATTGGGTCAGAGAGTCTACTCAACCTAAAAATCCTCGCCATCCAACTAAAACTCTGAACGGGAGTACACTCTTAGAAGAAAGGGTTCTATATAGAACCTTAAAAGGTTCTATCAGCACTACGTATTTGGAACCCTAAAAGGTTCTATACACTCTTAAAAAAAGGGTTCCTCTGGGTTCTATATAGAACCCTGGGGTTCCATACTTGGCCAATAGAACCTTTTACCAAAAAAAAAAAATGGTTCTATATAGAACCATTTTGGAGTTCCATATATGAAGCAGGGGATGGAACCATTTCTGGTTCTAAATAGAACCATTTCTTCTAAGAGTGTATATTAAAAAGTGGATAAATCAATGTCCTCAATGTGGCAACCTGTGTGAGTGTGAGGTTGGTAATGCCAACTAACAACTTAACGTTAACAAATTAGACCATTCTGTAGTACTGAAAGGCTTTTAAAACGGCTTTTATATTTGTATATTTTTCTCTGTCTGCTACCTTAGACGCCAAGAAATCCTTAAAAAGGCCCTGACGTGACTTTGAGGCGAGGTCATAAGTTCTTGTTCAGGGTTTTCGTGATGAAGTGTTGGATGTTTTCTTGAGTTCATCATCCACTCACAATGGCTTAAAATCCTCCAGGGCCGCTGTAACCTGCCGTGCAGAATGAATTTGCCAGGCATGCCGTAGATTTAAAGAAGTCATCTTTCTGTTTCTTTTCTCTTCCTGTAGCTATGAGGGGCTGGAGAAGAAGCTGAGGGAGGTTTTCACCGAGAGGACAGGAATTTTACGACAACTCTCCAAAACATCAAAGGAGTTGGACAGCATTAAGGGGAACCTGCAGGTAACACTCTCCGGCCTCACTCTGTGCTCATGGGAAATTGTGTTCCTTTCAACATGTAAATTATCCATATGAGTGCATCTTTGTTACATGATTTAATGCTTGCAGATGGAGATTTTTCTATAGTGTGAGAGGCGTCTCATTTAATTTTTTTAATTTTAACTCTCTGTGGCTGCTCAAGGTTTTGCACTATGGTGTTTCTGCTTCTCAGATCTTTAGTCTGCTCTTATCATGTGTTGCTTTTGCATTTTATGTTTTCTTGACATTCTTGACTTGAAATATTATTTAGGGCAGAAGATTGTCTGTTTTTGTGTCTCCATTGTATTATTTATTTATTTATTTATTTATTTAGTACACATTGTGTCCTTGTGAATATTTCTGACTTTGCAAAGGTTAAAAACAAAAAGAACATACCCTTTTACCTACTAGAAGATAATGAATGTTTTCAATTAAAATGTTAACACTTTACAAAAAATTAAATTAGTTAACATTACATTAATGCAGTAAGTATTAAATGCATTAAGTATAAACATCATTTATTGTTCATGGTTGTATTAAAATATAAGTGCCTTTTGGAGAAAAAATACAGAATCTTTAACAATAACTGTATAATGCTTTGCTGAAATGCATGCTGGGAACCTTTTAACAAAACTGCTAAATTAATTAGTTAATTGGCTAGTCAGCCAATCAGTCAGTCAGTCAGTTTTGGCTATATTTGAGGAAATATTAATATGTTTTTGATTTTGAAAAGATTGTCCTCAGCCTCAATTTGAGAAGGGTATTTTTCACCCAGAAATGTTAATTCTGTCCTTTACTCACACTTGTGTTGTTCCAAACCTCTATGGCTTTCTTTCTCCTTTGGATCATAAAAGAGTTTTTTTTTTTGTTGTTGTTGTTTTTTTTGTCTCTTTTTTTTTTTTTTTTTACCCGTGCAGTGTAAGTTTGGTAACTGTTTGGTTTGGTCAAAATATATTTTTATTCCGCCAAAGAAAGTCAGAAGTGACATGAACAAATTTTCATTAGTGCACTGTCCCACATATTCACAACCTATAAATAAGGCTTGTTTCTTGTACATTTCGATGTTAGCTAGCCAAAGTAGATGGGTAAACTCGCTGGCTGAACTAATAATTGCAAATGAAAGCACCCTATTACATGCGATTGCATGAGAGATCTCTCAGAGAATCATTGAGAGCAGAATTATCTGTTGAACAGGACACAACAAACCACTAAACCAATACACAAAACACAGAGTAATTTTAAAATACAGTAAAGCACAACCACTAGTCAGCCGCTATGCAACTATAAAAAACTGAACTGCATTAATAAACCTGGCAAGCAGACCTGTGAAGCGGTGCTGGCGCATGTGGAGACAGATTAGCCACAAAGAGAACGCATTATTTCTAGGTATCTGAGCCAGTCAATCAAATACTTGATTGTCTTGTCCAATGGCAGTCAACCAGGCACTGGTGCCTGAGAAGGAAAAAACATACGCTCCAAATGCATTCAATCTAATTCATAGAGTGATTTATTGTTCTGCTGGAGTGCTTGGAGCGTTAATGGATAAGGACAATAACGGCGTAAATAAAACTGACAGAAATAGTTTGAAAGAGCTTTTATATATATATATATATATACACATATACAAAATATATCCACCACTGGAATGGATAATAATGATTTTGATGCAGTTTCTGTTCATTGAGATTCAGTGTGTCACTCTTTCCTGCATGTGAACGCATAGCAATGTGTGATGGTTCTGTTAGGATGTTATGTGGTGTTGGGAAAGTTCACTTTCTACATGAACTAGTTCAAAGTTCAGTTCACACATTTTAAAATGAACTAGTTCAGTTCATAGTTCATACTTCAAAAAATGAACTAGTTCATTCAAAGTTCTTTTTTTTCCATATGTTGCGAGATTTTTTTTTTTTTTTATTGCCACAGCCCATATACAGCCACAGACAACAATTATTTTATCGACGGGCAGTTTGCATAGAAATGTAAGATTTTTCCCATCCTAACCGACCTCGTCATAAAATCCGTTTAAATGATCATACGACGCCTCCTCGCTCGCTGCTTTGTCGACGGCGGCCGCGGCGCGACACTGGTGTCTTGTGTTGCCAGATTGGGGGTTTTTTCGCTATATTTTAAAGGAGCAGTTCACTTTTGAAAAAAACTTTTGCTGATAATTTACTCACCCGCATGTCATCCAAGATGTCCACGTTTTTCTTTCTTCAGTTGAAAAGAAATTAAGGTTTTTGATGAAAACATTCCAGGATTTTCTCTATATAATGCACTTCATTGGGAACCAAACGATTCAAGGTCCAAATGAGAGTTTCAGTGCAGCTTTAAAGGGCTTTAAACGACACCAGACGATGAATAAAGGTATTTATATTTGTCAAATCAAATATTTGTTGATTTTGATAAACGAGTTTGAAAAAGAGAGTCACGAACGCGCATCACTGAACAGAGCGAGGTAAACATTTGTGCTTATCAAACTTAAACTTTTTTATTTATATTTGAAATGACTGATTGTTTCGCTTGATAAGACCCTTATTCATCGTCTGGTGTTGTTTAAAGCCCTTTGAAGCTGCACTGAAACTGTCTTTTGGACCTTGAACCGTTTGGTTCCCATTAAAGTGCATTATAAGGAGAAAAATCCAGAATTTTTTTTTTTATCAAAAACCTTAATTTCTTTTCGACTGAAGAACGAAAGACATTGATATCTTGGATGACATGGGGGTGAGTAAATTATCAGCAAAAGTTTTTTAAAAAGTTAACTACTCCTTTTAAGGCCTGTTTACGTGTGTTTTAGCCGTGTTTTCGCCTGGAAGGCTCTATAGAAATCTGGCACCCTACTGAATGAAGTTAAACTGAGAGAGCGTGCGTTCACAGACACCAGAATGAACGCATTCACAGTAACTATCATCAGGCAGTAATACAGTACGTTCAGTTCACGTTTGCCCAAAATATGAACGCGTTTAGGCATAACACTGGGTGTTGAGTATGCAAGAGTCGCAGAACCTCATGGGCCCGACTGCTGAATCCCTGGCCCTGCGCTGAACTGCTAGATCCCTTGAGTTTAAGGCCGGGATCTCCAGTGGATTTGTAAAACCATGATCAACTATGACCTTTTTAGTGTAATCAATAATGGATATGTGACCGGTTAACCTTTTTGTTGAGCAGATTTACTGTCCATACTGTTTATTTTTATAATGAGATCTCCCCAGAGTGCTGCTCATCATCATTAAACTTCGCCTGATGGAGCCTGTAGTCTTGGCAGGGGTTTGTGTGTTTGTGCCGGCACATTCCTGCCAGCTTGGCCTGAAAAGACACTCCGATGCCAATCTCAATACAACTCAACAGCTGCACAGATGGTCTTCCCCTGACAAAGCTTTGCTGCTGTTAGTTTCTGGAAACACGGAGGAGTCCGAGCGGGGCGATAGAGCAATAGTGATGACCGATATGTTTCATGCCAAAGAATGTCAAGTGGAGTGGTGTTGTTCAAGTGCTGCTGCCCCGTGATCAGTGTTGGGACTCACAACTTATATAGGAATGTAATTGCGTTTTTAGAAGATGATGTCAGAGACTAGAATAATCTTGTTCTGTGTTGACGAAAATAGTAAAGAGAACAGTTTTAAAATGGACCAATACTGAAATCATTTTTTACAAAATATAGATTAACGTTAATCTGTTCACTTTTGATAACAAGTCTGATAAACAAATTTTTTCTTAACACTTTTTATTTATCTATTTGTCTGTCTGTACTGTATATTCTATCTATCTATACATCTTCTATCTATCTCTTTCTATTTATATTCTATCTATCTATCTATCTATCTATCTATCTATCTATCTATCTATCTATCTATCTATCTATCTATCTATCTATCTATCTATCTATCTATCTATCTATCTATCTATCTATCTATCTATCTGTCTATCTATCTATTCATTCATCCATCCATCCATCCATCCATCTCTCTATCCATCCATCCATCCATCTCTCCATCCATCCATCCACCCATCCATCCATCCATCCATCTCTCTATCCATCCATCCATCTCTCCATCCATCCATCCATCTCTCCATCCATCCATCCATCTATCCATCCATCTATCCATCCATTTCTCTATCCATCCATCCATCCATTTCTCTATCCATCCATCCATCCATCCATCCATCCATTTCTCTATCCATCCATCCATCCATCCATCTCTCTATCCATCCATCCATCCATCTCTCCATCCATCCATCCATCCATCCGCCCATCCATCCATCCATCCATCCATCCATCCATCTCTCCATCCATCCATCCATCCATCTATCCATCCATCTATCCATCCATCTATCAATCCATTTCTCTATCCATCCATCCATCCATCCATTTCTCTATCCATCCATCCATCCATCCATCCATTTCTCTATCCATCCATCCATCCATCCATCCATCCATCTCTCTATCCATCCATCCATCCATCCATCCATCTCTCCATCCATCCATCCATCCATCCATCCATCCATCCATCCATTTCTCTATCCATCCATCCATCCATCCATCCATCCATCCATCCATCCATTTCTCTATCCATCCATCCATCCATCTCTCCATCCATCCATCCATCCATCCATCTCTCTATCCATCCATCCATCCATCCATCCATCTCTCTAATATTTTATAAGGAATATTTGCATGGATGCAAAGGTGTATGACACTTTCAACACTTTTATTATTTTTTGTTTATTTAATTTTTGATTTTTATATCATTAGTTTAATTCTGTTTTCTAATGAAAACCTGGTTGTAACTTTATGTATATTCAAGTATTACACAAAAAAAACATTTCACAATTTGTATCACTCCACTTGTTTCTGCCAGATCTATACTTGCTGCATTTTTCACAGAGGAGCAAATGCACTATAAACGCACACGAATTCGTATGATTTGTCTAAACCAACGTGATGGGTAGGTTTAGCGGCGGAGTCAGGTGTAGGTCATTTGGTTATTGATTCGATAATTTTAACAAAAGTAGTTAACTAACCTTATTGTAAAGTGTTACCCATTTAATAATATTACTCCTCATCACAACCCATGACTTTTCTTTGACGGTGGAATTTTTTTTTGCATATTTTAATGGGGAAAAAAAACAAGCTCATAATAAACCCCAGAATTCGTCAATGTACAATTCTAGAAATGATCTGATTGAGAGGATTCATATCGTTCTCTTTCAAGGTTTTACATTCCATTATTCATGGTGTATGCTGATTGAAGAAAATGGAAATGAGGCTATAATGAGAATTAGTCAGATTTCCTCCCTCTGATCCTGCTGATGTTTCTCTGAGGAGGGAAACAGATGCTTTGGAACGGCCCCACCAAAGCATCATTTCTCAAATTGGTAAAGCTCTATTTGCTGGGTTTTCCAGGCTTACTGGGAAAATCAGCATATAGGAGGATGTCAGGATGTCATATCTTTACAGATGAACAAATCTGACAGTGTCAGCATTATCTGCCAAGTAAAATCCAAAAACAAACAGCTCAAACACTCACATACAGATATACAATATCGTAAAGCATACATCACAGCCTTTCTGTTCTTTCTCCACAGTCTTTTAAGAATGAAGATGCCGTCCCTAAGAAGGATGTGCAGAGGATCCTGGAGCTCAGTCACAAGCAAAGGTAAATGTGTTTATTACTCCCATGATCTGAATCACTGTATAAAGTAATGACTGTATGATTCGGCAACTCTCAAGGTCTGTTTGACTATAATAGATGAGTTTGACTATAATAGTGTGCACATCTAATATGCTGATATGCTGCTCTAGAAACATTTAATATTTTAATGCTGCTTAATATTTTTGTGAAAATTGACATTTTTTTTCTGGATTTTTTGATAAATTGAAAGTGTATTTTTTGGATTTTTTGATAAATGTTGGAAACGGTCGTGCTGCTTAATATTTTTGTGAAAATTGACATTTTTTTCTGGATTTTTTGATAAATTGAAAGTTCAAAATAACAGTATTTTCTTTTTAACATCATAAATGTATTTACTGTCACTTTAACCCTTTTTCTGTCACCCCCCTTTTGAGAATGGGGGTTAAAATGCACTATTCATACTTAAATGGTTGAATACTTAAATATATATCCAAGTTTGGTCTTGTTTTAAAGAAAACACTCAGCAGAATATTGCTGAAGTGAAAACACTTCAAAAAATGAAAGTATGAAAAAGTTATGGAAGTTTAAATTTACAGTAAATCAATATACTGTACTATATATTTTTTATTTGATACAAAATATATTTTACAAAATAGTTTTTACTTTAAAATTACTATAAAATCAAATCCATAATTCTAACCAAGTTATGTTCCAAATTTGAAGTTGATATCACAAAAATTGAAGTTCCCATGTGATTTTATTTAGGCGTAGTACCAAAAATAGCCATTGTACTCCATTGAATTTAGTTGTATACATTCTGCCTTAACAAATGAATAAATTTCTGCCCAAATATCAATTCTGTCACAAAATTTGGAACCTTGAGACACAGACCTTTCTGACAATATGTGTTTTGTCAAGATTAGAAAAGGTTTTGATCATAAATTATGAAATATAATGATACCCAAAAGGGGCGGAGCCTGATAAATATTTTAGAGTACCGTTTCTATGGTAACAAAACGTTCAATTATAAAACGGTTTTCACAGGATGAATTCTGAGTTTGTAAGCTTTCAAATGATACCTAATTTAGGATAACTACTAAAATATGTGATATAATAAAAAAGGTGATAAAAAAGATAATATAAAGAATAATATGTATATTATAATTTTTTTAGAGGATAGTATTATATTATAATTTTCATTGAAAAATACTAGATTATATGTTTTATTATGACCTGTTAGCATGAAAACCCAAAGTTTCAATCATTAAAGGTGTGTGCGTCAACTTTTTGTGACAAAGGCCAGAACTCCTGTTATGGTGCAGATTTTTTTGAGGTGCACTCTTGTCAAAAAATCATTGGTTACTCTTTTAACATAATTTGTAACAAAAAACAGCAGTCAAATATCTATTTAGCAGTCTTAGACCTTTCCAACGATATATAGTTTGTCATGACTAGATTAGCATTTAATAGTAATATAGTGAAGTCAATTTAGGTTGCCCGTATACGGGCAGGTGACAGGTAGTGTCCTTGCTGAATAAAAGTATTAATTCATTTTTTGAAAAAAAAAAAATCTTTTCAAAAACTTCTCAACCCATGTGGTGTTTCAGTCAACTTTAGATGAAATGAACCGTGAAGGAAACAGTGCTATGAGCGACTCTTTAATGAATTACTCACTCTCACACACCAACATCGGTAATTAGAGACTGTTAGCAACTGTTTACATGCACACGGATATAGACAGATGCTCCGCCATTTGTCGTGTACATCTCTAAGGCTCTCTCAGCGACTGTTATTTCCCAGTTTCAAGAGCGACAGGGTGTTCTCTAACGCAGCTTTTACGACCTTCTCGCTTTAAACCAGATTGCATTGTCGTGGGTTTTCACTGATAGAAAACTGCAGAACACTCCAGAACACTCTTGGTGGCATCGTGGCAACAGACTGGATCCATCACCGTTCAATCCATGTTGGCTGTGGAGAGTTAGTGACAGAATTCAATTTTCCCCCGTGTCAGGTGTGCGTAATGGCTTCTATTTTTAACCCCAATCAACAGCAGACAGATATTGAAATTCAGGGCAGATGTGCGGATGTTTCTGACCTTCACTCCCTTGATTAAAATGACAATATAAGCACCAGGTAGAAAAAGAAATGCCCCATGAACATTTATGATTACGCAAGTCAGGATTTAGATCCAAAAATCGGAGACCACATAGAAAATTGGATGTTCAAAACATAATGTAAACCTGGAAATCAACAAAAAACTTTGATTTTGAATAAGTAATAATGTTTCTTTTGGGGAAAACGTGCCTTCATCTGCATTTTACAATGGCTAAATGCAATTCACTGCGGCTGAAATGAACATTTGAGGCAATAAAATGTCAATGACTTGTATTATTTTTCTCACAAAGGATGAATAAAGGGGCAGATTATGGATTAATAAAGATTTGTTTTCAAGTAGTCCCTTGCACAATGCTATATTTTGAAATGTCTGGTGTTGTATGTCTTTAATAAAGAAGTAAATGTACTCAGTAACACACTTGGTAATGCACCAGACAAACAGAGCACTCAGTTAAAACCGCGATACACACGCTACGCCAGTAAGTCTCGTGGCATGGTTGCTTCAGCAATGTGTTTTTATCTTACTTTCCGGCACTTTTGGTTGGGTTTAGGGTAGTCTTGCGTAGCCAGATCTTCAGACTGACAGCAGAATCCAATGACTGACCAAGAGACCTTCTGACGGACATATAAAGCCTCCAATCACAGTTCGTTTTGTTTATGTGAAAATGTGATGTTGATGTCCCTACTATAACAGACTGGCGAGTAAAGCTATGCCACAAACTTTACATGCTTCACACTTTTGGAAATCCAGCATGATCCAGTTGATCCTGTAAACACGTCAGCTTTCTTCTTCCATAAGGAGGTTTGGTGACACAACAGCTTTGGTTCTAGGCAGACTGTTAAGGAACGTGACACATGTCTCCCTGACACCCTGTAGATTTCAACCAATCAGATGACGACTTTGAATCTCCTGAAGTATTTCCCATTTTGTGTGCCACACGCATCAAATGTTCAGGTGTGACGTCTGAGGCTTGAGACTAGGTTTAGGGTAGGGTTTAGTGTACCTGGTACATTAAAAAAAAAAAAAAATAAAAATTATAGAGCATTAGCACCACTCACCATTTATTTCTGAACTGCCATGATATTTACAACAACCCGCATAATAAAATGTTGCCAGATTCACATTATGATCAAACCGAATGTGCTTATGCATGCCTCTCACTGGAACATTTCACTTTGAGGTGTGTCGTGAAACGCACATTTTTTTTTTGTTGCAATGATATTATAATTTAAAATAAAAAAAGACATATAGCATTTATATAAAGGCATTTTCACTGGTGGTCTCAATACTTTGGATCCCACTTTAGATTACTTCTTTTAGAATATGCATGCTGATATAAATGAGCCACTTGATAAGCAATCCATATGACTTATGTCTCATTAAACTAAAAATAAACTATAAAAAGAATCCAGTCGGTATAAGAAGCCGTCTGTTACCATGGTAAAGGCTCAGAGAAGGAGACGGGAACTGACAAATGTTACTTACGAAATAAACAAACTACAAAATGAAGGAAAAGTTACAGCCTCTCACGGAAAATTGACACACAAACAAAACATCATAATGTTCTGGCCTAGTCCTCTCTTGTCCTTCACTGTCGTCACTCCTCTTTTTATCATTCCTCCGTAGTCTGGAGACCGATGTGGCTCAATAACCCTTGCACCACCGGCCTCGCTCCATTCACGTGGCTCTGTCCCCGCTCTGCTTGTTAGAATGTAAAGTAATGGACATTATCCAAATTGTTCAGGCTTGCGGTCTTGTGACCTTCTCGTGCCTATGTCTCTTAAGGCAACACAATTTCAGGGTGTCCTTTTCGTCATTACATGATTCAGAAGGTCCTCGTGAGTATACCCCTTTTTGGCTGCTTTACACCCACAGTGCCCTTTTGTGAACATGAAGTTCCAATATCTAAATAGGGCCATCGAAATAAAGTGTTACCCTTTAAAATATTTAGCAATTGGTTTCGCCTGAAATGTCAGAGACTGAAAAACATCTTAATGGCGGAACTTGGGGGTCCTCGAGTCAGATTTGTGTGACACTCGTGTGAAATATTAAGTCTTGAGCTCAAACAGTGTAGTGGTGCTGATGTTATGAATATTGCAAAGTTATCCACTAGTTGCTAGGCAACCATACATCCCATCCATCCTAAAATTACAGAGAATGCAATTAGCCACAGACCTCGCGTGCATGCAAAGTTTGGGGAGTTTTCACCACATGAAGAAAAGTTCAATTTTCCATCACCATGAAATAAAACATTGATTTTATTTTAGTCTTTTTGTGTGTGTGTGTGTGTGTGTGTGTGTTTAGTAAAGAGTATAGCATATCAATTCACATTATTTATCATTCAGCGTGAGCAATCCCTGCTTTATGGTAGGGTGTATTGATTTACATATTTGTCATGGACCTTTATTTATATATACTGTATTGCTCAGATATTGGTGAATGTGCTGATAGGTCATGGACTTTATGCTTGTTTTTAGAGTATATCACACATTTAAGATGGCTGTTGTGATCGCTATTCCCTTGTGCACTCTTATTCACAGTTTTTCATTTGTTTTTCTCTGTGCCTCTATCTCTCTCGTTCACAGGGATGAGATGAAGTCACTCCAGGCAGCTCTGCAGAAACAACTGGATGATGCAGCTGAACGTGCAGAGAAACAGCAGGCCACTGTGAGACCCTTTACACTGATGTGTTAAACTATATAAATACAGCCTGCTGAAAAGCTAAAAACATCAACTTGGCTTTTGGGGACTGTCGAAATACTAATGATAATTGTCTAATGGCCTATAGCTTTTGCAGCTTGCATGATTACTCATGACATTACTGTCCTTGGCTGACTCTTCAGTTAAAGGAGAACTCCGGCGCAAAATGAACCTTTGGTCTAATAAGACATCGGTACCTAGTTGACCGTTCTCTGAGATTTGTTTTCATGATAATTGAATGTAAAGAGTTTTATCTCTAAAAACTGTTTAGCGTATAATGCTAGAAATGGGGGCATTTACTAAGTAAAAAGAAATCGCTAGTTTATACCACTAACAAGGCTCAAAATAGCCCCACACTAACACTGTAACATAATGAGGGTCCCTACATGCAAACCGAAGCATTGAGAACTTTGTAAGTGTACAGACCGTTTAATAAGACAGTCCACTTCATGTATACAGGCAGGAGCCATCTTGGAAAACAGTCACGACAAGTCAAACCACGAACGTCGTGCTGAGTGATCTGAACTGTATGAAGACTATTTTCCAAGATGGCTCCTGTCTGTACACGAAGTGAACTGTCTTTATAAAGTACCTTCTTATTAAACGGTCTGTATACTTACAAAGTTCTCAATTCTTAGTTTTGTATTTAGGGACCCTCATTATGTTACTGTGTTAGTGTGGGGCTATTTTGAGCCTTGTTAGTGGTATAAACTAGCGATTTCTTTTTAAGATCTGATGAAATTGAAATTTAATGTAATGAAATTTTTTAACTTTTTGGAAAGAATAAAAAGCCTTGGGGTTGCTGACACAACAGGTTAGATAACAGTGAATAATCTTTAATTTATAACATAAAAAACAATAATAATTTAGATTTTTAAATACAAAAGATGCTTTCAGATCATGATGGAAAAGATTTGGATTTAATAACATTTCTGATATTCTGTCATCATAACGGAAACAGCAACAACTGTTTTTCAAAATGCTTAGCGTGATAGTAGGCCTAATGGAAAATTGGAAAAACCTTTCTGGATTATTGAAAAATTACAAATTGTACATAACAATTACTGAAAAATACAGTAAAAGTACTACAAGTACAAGTACTAAGCATAAAGTTATTATAAAGAGCAAGTTAAAAAGTCACAATAAAAATAGAGTACTGGAAAATTAATATTTCAACACCCTTAAAAAACAGACATGAACAGACATTCAGTATGTAAAATATATATTGAATGTCTGTTAAAGGAGCTTCAAAACAAAGTAGATATTAACCCTTATGCTGCATTAGGGACATTTTTGGTCTTTTGCAGTTTAATTTCTTTGACCATTTTGGCTGTTTTAATGCAAATGGTATGAAATTTGGCAAAATTGTGACTTTTTGGATACATGTAAAAAATGTGATCCCATTTTGCAAAATATGTATAACACACACTGTGTAGATCAAATAGTAACACTCAGCACCATAAAGACCAAAAATGGCCCATTGAAACCCATTAAAACGTTGTTTAAATCTGAGGCTGTCAGTAATACATGAAACATGATTTTTGCACAAACATCCTTTCATTTTGAAGCAAAAGCATTATATTTGCATTATATAGTGTATTCCACCAGATGACGTCACTACATATTTATTCCCTATGGGTGGAAATGCAACTTATTTTAGGCAATAGGCAATATTTAATAGGTGGCCATTTTTGGTCTCTAATGCGCTAAGTGGGATTTTTTGCAAAGTGGGACTGTGATAATCCAAATCTAAAGTTTTCTCTTTGCATTTAGTTTATTGAAAATAATTGAATTTTTGTGTTTTTTCCTCTTATACAAATCGATGGTTTCGCAAACAAAACTGGTAATTAAAGGGTTAAAATCCTGAAATTGAATACATTTTTGGTAGTTATGATGAGGACTGATGCTGGTTAAAAGATTTAACTTGGTAAAAGTGGAAAATAATAATAATATATAATATTTTAGGCAATGTTTAATATGTGGCCATTTTTGGTCCTTAATGCACTCAACAGTGTTAATCTAATGCAGCACAAGGGTTAAGCACACAGTCTACTAATACTAATGATAGTTAGTTGACATGTATAGTTGCAAAGATACTTATCTTTAAGGGTAAGTTTCACCCTTTAAAACTAGAATGATTTAAAAAAAAAATCATAGTACTGTACAAATAGATCTCTCTAATTGAATAATTGAATTGTTTAGGTTTGTTGTTGCTATATTGAAGCATTTTCAGACTAAATATCATGACTTTTCCATTTTGAAAGTTTTTCCACTGCACCCTTCAAACGAATTACCAGGAAAACACTAGAATCCTCAATGAAGTCAGTAAGATGGCATGAGGGGCCATAGAGAGCCACTGCTATTTTAGGCATTTACCTTTAGGTATGGAAGAGTTATGTTACAGTAATTATGAAAAACCGGAGGAAGCACCTTGCTGTCTCTGGAAGAGATGCACATTTATCTGCATGCAACTTTTCTTGTTTCATCTCTGTGTGTGTCTGCGCCGTTCTGCGGGGGATAGAGGCACAGGGGCTCGTGTTCGGAATGAGAATGAATCTCTCAGGATTAGCATTTCACCAGCTCGGGCCATTCTTTCCATTCTGTGAATAGTTCACCACCAATTGACACCAATTACAAAGAGCAAAGCTGATTCACAACCCCAGATATATTCACAAGCTGCAACAATGTGCCCGTTCAGTTCGGGAAATGTTAGCATTTTGCACTGCTGTTGAAACAGCCCAACGAGCTGTGACCTTTTGTTTGTCTTTTTATGCCAACCGTTATATTAGCTGGTTTTTATGTTGAGCCGTTAGCGTTGTTCTGAGTTTTAAGGTTTATTTAATAAATCAGCTTATTTTAACTGCATATTCAAAACTTGTGCACTGAGAGACTGGTTTAGCATAATTTAACCACCCTCGTGTCATTGACTTTCTTTGATATTTTGATATGTCTTAGTGTTGTTTATTTTCGTTGTTTTTGGTCCATACAATGAAAGCCAACGGGGTCGAGTGTTATGTTGGACCCCATTCACTTTCATTATATGGACAAAAATATGGGAGAATTGGGAAGTTTGGAAGGAAGCAAGTTCGGAGGGAAGGAAAGAAGTTCAGAAGGAAGGAAGTTCGGACGGAAGTAAGTTCGGAAGGAAGTAAGTTCGAAGGGAAGGAAGTTTGGACGGAAGGAAGGAAGCAAGGAAGGCAGGAAGGAAGTTTGTCCGTTCATTCGTTCGGAAGTTTGTTTGTTCGAAAGTTTGTTTGTTCGTTTAGAAGTTTGTTCATTCGGAAGTTTGTCCGTTCGCTCGGAAGGAAGTTCGGAAGGAAGTTCGGACGGAAGTTTGTCCGTTCATTCGTTCGGAAGTTTGTTTGTTCGTTCGGAAGTTTGTTAATTCGGAAGTTTGTACGTTTGTTCGTTCGTTTGTTTGTTTGTTTGTTCGGAAGGAAGGAAGGAAGGAAGGAAGGAAGGAAGGAGTGTAAATTATGACAGAACTTTCTATTTTGCATGAAAGTTTTAGTAAACTATCAGTTTAAGATTCTTTTAAGAACACAAATGAAATTATTCATGGACCTTTATCTGATATAAACCCTTTGAAAGTATTCAACGAATCAAAACATGTTTAGTGAAGACACTCTGGATAGAAAAGACTCAGGGTGCATGTAGTTCACAAACAATGCCGCGTGAAACCAGGAAATGAGAAACAAGATACCATTCTTTTGTAATCCAAAAAAAAAAAAAAAAAAACAAGAATGAAGAAATATCTATGCATTGACTGCAGCATATCAATATATGAACCTGGACTGAATTCAATTAAATTGCTAATCAGAATGAATCCACCTGCAGCTACGCGGGCGTATTGTCTGGAAATGCGCACAGCTGCTCGGCCTCAGTATTTAGATGTGCTGTTGTTTTTCCACAGTGTCTTTGTGTCTGGAGGGAGGAGAGAGAGAGGTAGTTTGACATTCAGGGCTGAGCTGGGTGAATAAGGAATAAGGAGCAATAGTGGAACGTTCTATTTGATTGGTGTTGCGGTTCACCCTCAGGGCTGTAAACACTTCTGATTCTTTTTTGGCTGTTTGTACCACACTCTGGATTGTTTTGGGAACTCTCACTTCCACATTTGTATTCTACAAAGAGACGTGTTGATTTTTTTTATATATATGGTTCTCTTTTCATTTGAATTCATGAGGGGTGAATATGATTGACGTTTTACATTTGCGGTTATACTGGAAATGTACAGTAAGATCTGACCTACCTGTGTTATTCAATTTCCTTCTTCCTTTATTTTAATCTGTAAACCCCCAAACCGAGCCAATAAACCAATAAAATAAATACAAAATATATATGGCTCAGAACAGTGCTCGGCAGATCGCTTACGGATTTCGAATTACAGGAAAAAAATGTAGTTAACGTAATCCATTACACTACACATTTAAGGTAATGTAATCTGACTATGGATCATTAATCACATTGATTTGAAAAGTATAATACTATATTGATGTAAAAATACAAAGAGAAATAAAATACATTTTTAAAAAGTGCATGAAGTGCATTAATGTTACGTTTCCCAGACTGAGGTTTGTCTCATGTATAGCCAACAAAACGTTTTAATGGAAAACTATTAAGTAAATAATGTTTTACATTTAATTTTAAAATGTTTTAAATAAAACACTTTCATCAGTTACTACCCAGGGCTGGCTCAAAATAATCTCAGAAATTAAATTATGAAATATTGAATTATGAAAATTATGAAATAATTGTGAAATTATAAAAGTGCAGTTACATTTCAGTTACAAAATTTGTAGCAGTAATATTTGTTAAAGAAATCATTGCTTTTATTTATCAAGGATGCATTCAATTGATTCAATTAATATAAATGTTTTTTGAGCATCAGATAATCATATTAGAATGATTTCTGAAGGATCAAATGACACTGAAGACTGGAGTAATGATGCTGAAAATTCAGCTTTTGCATCACAGAAATACATTACCTTTTAAAATATATTAAACACAAAAACAGTAACTTTAAAACAGCAAAATTTTACTTTGTAATAATATTTCACAATATTATTTTTGCTGTAATTTTGATAAGTAAATGCTGCATGTGAACAAAAAAGACTTTAAAATCAGTACTTTCAAAAATCGTACTGTCCACAAACTTTAGAACGGTAGTGTATATTTAACAGCATACTTTATTCTTTGTTAAAACAGTTTAAAAAATATGTTTTTTATAAAATGTTACTGTGGCCTTAACATGCATGTTTTTTCCCCCTTCCATAGATAAAGTTTTTAAAGATGGAGATGGAAAAGAAGACCAAAATCATCAAAGATCTTCAGCAAGAGGTACTGAGCGCCACAATTTTTTCTTTATAATTTTTAAAGAGCAGGAAGTGTTACTAATGTATTCATTCATGCCTCAGAACATCAAATAAAAAAAAAATTGTAATCTTTAATAGTCGTAGCATTTACAGGATATGTGAGATTAAATGAAACAATGTTGAATGTTTTCATTCATCAAGGAAGAGAACGATGCAGTTGTTTTTGCCAACGGCTGGCCATAAATGAATGGAGAAATAATGCTCTAGCATAATTTGACATCATATATGACTACTGCAATATGCTGCGTTATTCTGCGAAATGGTCTTTATTTGACCATAACATTTAAATCGTCAACTTAAGTCAAGATAATGTGTTAAAGCAGGGGTTCCCAACCTTTTTTGTGCCAGGGACCGGCATATTCATAAAAAAAATTCCAGGGACCAGTTGTCAATTTGAATGCCTCAATTTTAAGATGCATCGTGCACTATGCAAAACAGTAACAGCCTGCCTATACTTTATTTGCATATAATAAACTAAGTGGCAACAAAGGCTCCTTGCATACCAATCTTTTTAAACTTTCAGAACAGTTCACAAAAAGTTTCTCTTTTCTCCCATTCAATTAGGTCTACTTCAAAAGCAACTCACATAGGACTCACTCACTAGCAGGTGCATAGACGTTGGAACCCCCACCCCCGGCCGCCCCCTAAATACACATAAGGATTCAATAAGGATTATGCATTTGCATGCATTGTGTATTATCATGCAATTTATACCGAAAATTAGTTTTTACGTGCATTTGATTCGCAGAAAACTTAATAATTGGTCAGAATTATGTCTGACCCATTCCAAATGTTTTCCGATATATGGTGACACAAGCACTGATGGACCAAAGAGCACACATTTCAACATGCACAGTAAAAACTTGAAATATAAATTCTCAGAAAATGCCTTTTAATACTAATATATTGAAAAGGCTGTTTATATACTCCATTAATAAATTAGTTCAGACAAAGGAAACATATCAGTCGACATGCGTTTTTATATTTAATATGAGGGAAATAGACATGCATGCGTGACAAAAAATCTTTAACTTTTCGGTAGCAAAATATTTTTTTTAGAAATTTCTACTAGACTAACATCACTCATAAATCCTGAAATTTCACACATCTCTTGAGTTTTTATTAAATACCTTTAACTTTTAGGTAGCTAAATATTTTATAGTAATTCTGTCAATTACACTAAGGTTAGATTTCATTGAAGGTAAATTAGACACTGACGCCCACAGACGTGAAGTGAACGAGACAGAGGCTGTCCGGTACTGTCAGAAATAGTGAACTCTGTGGCGATGCATGTGAAAAACTAATCATAAAGTCAACCAGGATAAATAACACAGCCTACTAGGCCTAACTGTTATATAGTAACAGTTTCAGAATACAATAGCAAACTCACCGTGATTTGGATGTTTGGTGAAGTGCCGCTGCAGTTTTGATGCCTTCATTGCTTCATTGGAGAGTTTTTCACCACAAATTACACACAACGGATTTGACGCCACGGAATCGCCTGTTGTCGTGAATCCATACACCTAATGTATGAGGTATCGTATTTACGATTGAAGCTTGACTTTTTCTTTTTTCTTTCTCTATATTTCAAGTTGGTCATCGCCTTCCTTACCGGAACTGTCCGCAATGAAATTAGCCATTAAAGTCTGCTGAGCCCGCGCTTATCTCTCCGCATACTTCTGTCACTTCAGCTGCACGCATCCATGCACGCACCGCGCTCAGTCTGTTTAGATATGACGCGTTGCTAAGCAATCGGAAGGCGCTCAAAGAAACACGTTTTAATATTTGTATTTATTTATTGTTTGTGTTTTGGATTAAATAACATAACACGTTAAAAAGCATCTTAAAAAGACAAATATTATTATGGAAAAAAAAAATTCTGGGAATATTTCAAGGCCCGGTACTAACGTGTTCACGGACCGGCACCGGTCCACGGACCGGGGGTTGGGGATCACTGTGTTAAAGCACTGGTGAAAAGCTTATCAGTCAATTTAGCTTAATAGATTTTCAAAATAATAATAAAAAAATAAAGATTTAAAGGGATAGTCATCATTCATTTCGATCTAAACCTGTCATGACAAGAAGTCTGGAACTGCTTAAGGACAAAAAACAAAACCATTTTTTATTCGTATTATCTCCCACGGAATAAAGAGGCATACAGGTTTGGGCCTGAATAAAGTCTGACAGAAGTCTTATTTTTGGGTGAACTGTCGCTTTAAGGCTGATGTCTGAAGTGACTTGACTCTGATCTGCTTGGGTGTATCCCTGTGTCATCGCAGTCTAGCATTGCAGCCTCGTGTCACTTTTAATGACAGCTGCCATTTTTCTTCCAGACTTGGGCACTCGTTCTTCTTCAGAGAGGGGTTGAGATGCAAGTGTGTGGATTTGATACTCCGCCAATTCCACCTCATTGAATCGTATTGCAATGCCATTCTGCTTCATTACCTCAAACACCCTTCCACTTGCTCTCAGAACGTCCCTTCCTTTCTTTTCGTTCTCCTTTGCCATTCTCTCTCTTTCACGCACAGTCACTTTAATGCAACACCTCTGTGACCCAGCAGCTATTATATATTCTCCAGTCAATCTGTTGGTGTGGGCCACTGCGACCTGTTACACAGCAGGTGTTGCAATTACTGTAAAAGTAGCAAAGAGCCTGTTGAACTTCCAGCGTTAATTTAATGACGGAAGCACCGGACATGCGGTGTACAAAGCGAGGGTTCTGCTGTGATAATAGCTGTGCCATTTTTAGTTGTTTTGAAATTTTCTGTCAAACGTCACTTGGTGGAAAGGAGTGAAGCACTGATCATTTCTGCACCCAACATGAAAGAATTTCACAATTTGGCGCAATAAAGTGAAATCTGCACTTAGTTAGGCTGATGCAATCAAATGATGCAAATTTAGCCCCCATTTTATTTGTGCTAGCATGCAACTTGGTCTCGTTTTCACAATTTTTCTACCAATAAACACAAACTTGAAAGGGAATCAACACTCTGAAGGGCGTCTCATTATGTCTTGCATGCGTCTACAAAAAGACTTCACTGCCACTTAATTTTTAAACCAGTTTGGACCCACTTTTTTTAAAGGAGTAGTTCACTTTTGAAAAAAAAAAAAAAACTTTTGCTGATAATTTACTCACCCCCATGTCATCCAAGATGTCTTTCTTTCTTCAGTCGAAAAGAAATTAAGGTTTTTGATGAAAACATTCCACGATTTTAAACCAAAGACGTGGTTTTCCTATCGTCACAAACATATAATGGTAACACTTTACAATAAGGTTCATTAGTTAATGTATTTACTAACATGCACTAACCATGAGCAATACATTTGTTACTGCATTTGTTCATCTTTGTTAATGTTAGTTCATGAAAATACAGCTGTTCATTGTTTGTTCATGTTAGTTCACGGTGCATTAACTAATGTTAACAAGATTTTAATCAAGTATTAGTAAATGTTGAAATTTACGGAGGCGTATTGCATTCACTTGAAGAAAAAAAATCTACTCTGTTTTTCTGAATTAATGAGTTAATTTTTCATGAGAAAAAAAATTTGCTCTGTTTTTCTGAATTAATGAGTTAATTTTTCATGCGAAAAAGGTTTTTGCTCTGTTTTTCTGAATTAACGAGTTAATTTTTCATGGAATTTTTTTTTTTTGCTCTGTTTTTCTGAATTAACGAGTTAATTTTTCATGAGAAAAAAAATTTGCTCTGTTTTTCTGAATTAACGAGTTAATTTTTCATGGAATTTTTTTTTTGCTCTGTTTTTCTGAATTAATGAGTTAATTTTTTCATGAGAAAAAAAATATTTTGCTCTGTTTTTCTGAATTAATGAGTTAATTTTTCATGGATTTTTTTTTTCTCTGTTTTTCTGAATTAACGAGTTAATTTTTCATGGAATTTTTTTTTTGCTCTGTTTTTCTGAATTAACAAGTTAAAACTTAAGTTAAAACTTTTTTTCTCACGAAAAATTAACTCATTAATTCAGAAAAACAGAGGAAAAAAATATTTTCTCATGAAAAATTAACTCATTAATTCAGAAAAACAGAGAAAAACTTTTTTTCTCATGAAAAATGAACTCGTTAATTCAGAAAAACAGAGCAAAAAATTTTTTTCTCATGAAAAATGAACTCGTTAATTCAGAAAAACAGAGAAAAAAAATTTTTCTCATGAAAAATTAACTCGTTAATTCAGAAAAACAGAGAAAAAAAATTTTTCTCATGAAAAATTAACTCATTAATTCAGAAAAACAGAGCAATTTTTTTTCTCATGAAAAATTAACTCATTAATTCAGAAAAACAGAGTAGATTTTTTTTCTTCATGTGAATGCAATACGCCTCCGTAGAAAATAACATTAACAAAGATTAACAAATGCTGTATATGTGCTATTCATTATTAGTTCATATTAACTAATGTAGTTAACTAATGTTAACTAACGAACCTTATTGTAAAGTGTTACCCATATAAACAAACCCATAAACGTGTGGCCGGGGCTTTTCTCCATGTTCTGATGCTGGTTTTTAGAAAGGTGGTGAACAGTATGGTTTGTGTAACATTAGCAACACATTATTAGCTGTTTGATAACGTATAGGCAAGCCAAAGGCTAATCATATCAATTACCATTAGCCTATTTGTCTGATGTTGTAGAGAATGATACATAAAACACATTATCATTCTGATGCATCGACCCTGTACAATTCACTCTTCCTCTTCTGAATCAGTTTCTGGTTCAAATATATATGGCTGGACTAAACCAATATTTCCACGTGGCATTGTGTACACAGGAAGTCCGAGCTGGTGTGAGTGAGTGGGGGTGGGGCTAATTTGCATATCCATGTATACTAAGTGAAGCCATAGTGTAGAGTTGCATTTAAGGCATGAAGAATCATGACAGGAAAAAACATTTAAATATGTAATTTTGATAATCAAAGATGATTCTTTAATCACTGACTGCAGGGAGACTGTAATGACCCAACGGAATGATTAATTATAATTGTTGTCTACTGAAAATAATTTCCAGAACTCTCACAACCTAACTATCAATTTGTGTTAATGACTGAAGTTTTTGTGTAAATGACTCAAGGTTTTGTGTATGTTTACGCTGACTACAGAATGCAGAAATAAAAATGCTAATGCATTGTTGTCTTAATATTTCAATGCGTATTGTTTTTATGCTCTATAACAATTAAAGGTAATTGTGCTTCAACTGTCACTAACTCTAATTGCATGGTCGCTGATGGGTTTTCCCTGCAAAACAACACCAAAAAATACATCCTAATTCAGGAGAAAAGCCTCTTGAAAGTCAGAGCATTGTTTTTTTGTTTTGTTTTTTTGGGCTGCAATTATCAGAAAAAAAGTCCTGTGAAATTCTGGTAGGTCTGAATCTGGGTGACATTGCCAGTAAAAGCATGTGCGTTTGCTTCTGAGAGCAACAGACAAAGGAAGTGAGAAACTGAAGCCGAGAGAGAGAGAGAGAGATAATGAGAGGAAAAATAAAAGCAAAAAGGAGAAGCAAAACAGAAGAGGAGGTGGAGAAAAGCACTAGATTAAACTCAGCACCACCATCATCCCTGTATTGATTCTTAATCTACCATCATCTATTTCCATAAAGACATCCACTGCATGTTATTACAGAAATGAGGCATATACTCTTGGGTCACCTTGAGCTTCAATAAGCTTGTGAGGGAACTGTCAGAATGAGCTCTGTGGAAACAGTTGAAGCATGGCTTTTGTCTGCAGGGACAGGGTACCATTAAACTGAGTGTATTTACCTAGATAAAACAAGACGTCGGGGCTTGTTTCATGCTTGATGTTACAAAGCCGACTGTACGGTATATCTCTGTTTATTGCCTTGCAGAATAAAAGCTTGAAGAACAAACTTCTGTCGGGGACCAAGCTCTGTGACATACACACAGAGGAGGTATGTTGCGTCGGACTGTTGCACACACATGCAAACACACACACACACACTGTAGGGAATATGCCAGCATTCATACTTTATCCTTCAAGCGCTTCAGGCCGATAATACAAGGCCTATTTACACCTAAGATTTTTGAGCTTGATTTTGAATGCAAGGTCCAAAAATATCGAAACATATATTATTTTAGTATTTATATTAGTATGTTTCATGCATGAGATATATATATATATATATATATATATATATATATGTACAAAATAATTACACACGGTGCACCCACATATATTATGTAAACATAAACTTTTATTTTGCATATTATATATGCAAAAATATAATATTTTTATTATATTTTTGCATATATAATATAATAAAAAAATTATATATATATATATATATATATATATATATATATATATTAAAGGGCTGTCAAGCAATAAATCGCATTTAAAAATAAAAGTTTATGTTTACATAATATATGTGGGTGCACCATGTGTCTATATATATATATATATATATACATTTTATTTATAATGCACTTTTCTAAAACCCAAAGTGCTACAAACAATAAAAACAAGTAAAAATACAAGCACATAAGTAATACAAAAATACTCATTACAGTACACATCATTAAAATACTAATCATAAGTCAGTATAAGCAATTTTAAAAAGATGTGTTTTTAACAACTTCTTAAAACTGGCCAATGTGGGAGCAGCTCTAACAGAGGATGTGCATATATATATATATTAAAAAGCAATTTATTTCAGTAATGTCAAAGCTGATTTTTCAACACACACACACACACACACATTCTAGTTTGGTGCTAGATTCAAGTGCAACCAACTTGATATTATAAATTAAATCTTCCAGTCATTGCAAGCAAAGGAAATTGCCAAGGTAGAGAAATAAACGCTGGTGTTATTTTGGTTCTCTAAGGGAAAGAGAGTAATGAAATGTCATTAGTTTTGTGGAGGTGTTGTATACTTCAGTTACGAAGAGATCACTGAAGACACAGAGAAAGAGAGGTGTGTGTGTGCGCGTGTTCCTGTGAATGTTTACAACTGTGGCAGCAATCCACAGGCAGCAAGCCAAGACAATGCCATAGCATGAAGTGAGTGTGATTGTGCGAGTGTGTGTTGATGTGTTAATGTGTTCGCGTGGTCCCTGCAGTCCACTGAAGGGAAGAGTTTATATTTTCTTGCTCAGTGACGGACTCTGCTTTGAACTGGAGCTTTGCCCAGCGAAGGCACACAAAGGAACACTTCGGCGCGGCCACAAAGAGCCCGCTACACAATCTAAAACCAATTTTACTATTTGAATAAGCTAACGCACGTTCTCTCTTATCTTCTTTTTGCAGTCCAAAAAAATCCAAGCCCAACTGAAAGAGCTGCGGTATGGCAAAAAGGATTTAATTTTTAAGGTAAGAACCAAACAAAGAGGATGTGTCATTACTGTACCCTTGCATGATGCGCAGGGGCGTTAGAGATGATTTTACCCACAGGTCTGAAGTTTAACGCTATTGTGTGTTGTCTTGTTAATGTAACCATTCATAAGATATTTATGTCCGGCCGCTTCATCAGATGTACCGCGTGTAATCTCTTGATGAGCAGTGTCCACGTGTTTACTGTACTACTGAAACAGGAATTTTCAGCTTGACCTCAGATGAAATATCTACCGTTCCAAAGTTTGGGGTCAGGAAGATTTTTTTTATGATTTTGAAAGTCGTCTAAGGCTGCATTTATCTGATCCAAAATTCAATAAAAAGAGTAATGTTTCTATTTTAAAGGTGCAGTATGTAAGAATGACAACTAGTGGTCGGAATAGGTACTGCAGTCACTTCAAAATTTCCCGAGATCGTCGTTTCTGGACGTTTTCTTCCACTCGCACGGGTTGCCAGTTTGAGCACACGCAACAGGAACGAGCGCAATGAACAATGAAAATTGCGTGCAATATCACAGACCAAAACAATAACAAACATTCCAGCCTGAAAACGCACATTTTAAAGTTAAATAACTGGCGGTAGAAGTGTTTTTCAGAGAAAAGATTATGTGAACTTGGCATGTTTTCTCAATATATGAATGATGCGAAATTGAATTTTCAGCCTCATTATCCAGTCTTCAGTGTCACATGATATTTATTTATTTATTTATTTGGAAACCACTTTTTTTTCTTTAGGATTTTTAGATGAATACAAAGGTCAAAAGAACATTTATTTAAAATGGAAATCCTTTGAAAAAAAATATACTGTATAGGCCAATGCTCTTACAGTGACTTCTTGCTGAATGAAAGTGCTAATTTAAAAAAAAAAAAGGAAAGGAAATCGTACTGACCCCAAACTTTTGATCAGTAGTGTATATATTTTAACCAAAGCAAAAAAGAGAAATAAAGTCAAATACATTTGCTATAAGTTCAACTTTTGGTTACAGAAGCATTTGAGCTTCCACAAATGATGCGAAAGCCAGAAATCCTCTTATCCGAATTCGGTGTATTTAACCTCTTTTAACCATTCTGACTTTTGAAAGTGCAAACAAAGCAATGTGAATGTCACCGTCAAAAAAAAAAAAATACAAATTTGGGGCAAAATAAAACAGATTAGGGGTAATATGTGCACTCCTAGTTGAATGGTTTGACCTTTTTATGTGAGATGCGAGTGAAGTTTCATGGAAAAAAAAAAAACAACGACCTTTCCTGTCATGTCGGTTGACCTTTCCTCTCTTATTTGCAGTGTAAGATGGGAAAATGTCAGCTGATATTTCCAGCACATTGCCCTTTGGTACCATCACACAAGCACTGGGTTTTCACACAAAGTGCATCACTTTGAAACCATTGCTTCTTAATCGGGAAGACAGGCTAACACCTGTTGTCAAATATGTCTCGTCTATTTATGAGAAAGAACATGACTAATTTTGTTGGTCGAGGCGCCTGCAAAACGTATTCAAGAAGCAATATCCAATCTGGGCTTCTGTGTTTTAATCTGCGCTGTACATCAATTCCTGCCTCCCCCGTTTGAAATCAATGAAGGAAGATTATCCCTTCTCCTTTTATATTCACGACTAAAGAAGTTATTATCAGAGTTTATTTCTAGAGTTGCCTTTTTAAGTACGCGTCGGGTTTGAAGTGGCATTGTTCGGTAATGGGAAGCAAAGGTAGACTATTCAGAGTCTCAGGATAGCGCAGTAAAGCTCGAGAAGGACAATGAGCAAGATTGTTTGTCAAAGTACTTTTCGCAGCATTAAATTGATTTCTTTTTTAATTCAAAGCACTGCCATTTATCACAATTTTTAGTTGTACATGTACACATGTGTTAAATGATTCACAGGAACAGACTGTTACATGTTATTCAAACATGTTAGCATTTACTTGGTACTGTAGATGTCCTTTATCACTGGTTTTGCCATCATTCTTACACACTTCTCTTCTCTGATGTCTGTGAAAATAATTATACATAGATTCAATTTTGATGGCAGTGACATAATAGCTTGTTATAAGACAAAATCAGAATGATTACAATTTGTTCTTTGTTTTAATTATATTTTGAATACAGTTTTCTTTTTTAATAAATCGGCAGCTACTTAACAAGCAATTAAGGATATTCCACAATCAAGTGTGATTATGGTAATATTACATTGATTGAAAACAAATCCCATCACAGAATATCCTGCATTTGTCAGTCAGTGTATATATAACAATGGACTTTTATTTTTTATATTCTTGGCTTTTCTTTTTTCTTTTTTATATTTATTTTTTATTTTTTATTCTCAACCGGTGGGTCTCGAGACCTTTTTAAGTGGTTCTCAGTATGTAAAAATAAAACGTAATTTGAAATGCTTTTCTGATGCGAGACTTTTATTTTGAAAGACGTGCTTGAAAGCTGTTCTGATGTATTTTAAGTAAAGAGTGTCTGAGACAGAAGTGTTTTCCTGATTCAGTATCAACTGTCAGATAGAAGGTTGTCAGGCAATATGTTAGTGTTATTTTTCGTAATTTGTTAAGGAATAAAAAGCATCCCACATCGGAAAAACGAACTTTCCTGTCCTGTCAGACTTTATACTGTGCTTTTCGATGGCACGCATTGTATTCACTAAAGAGCTAATTAAATTATGAGCATGCAACAAGTCATGTTGTTAATTATTATATCATGGAATTCTCAAAGTACCAAGGTATTTGGGAAATTATGGCATTAACATGTCATATTAGTATTGTGCATTTTGTAGTTTACGTGTAACCTTAATCCAAAATAACACTTTATTTTCACTTTGTGATTTTGTTTCAGTGTTTTTGATGACTGGTGGCTCAATGCCAAACAAATAGTTTGGGACTGCTTTTTAATAGCCTTACCTTATACTGTTTATTCATCAGTGTTAGCTATATTATTACAATTTATGTGTGTGTGATGTAAAGTGGGATGGTATTATGTTTGTGTCAACAGTTTGTTTGAGAAATAAGTTTGCTTGATTAAAATTCCTAAGAAATTGGGTCGCAGCTTAAGGTTTCATGGCCAAACCAGTTGAGAACCACTGATATAGAGTCACCAGTGCATTTATAATGTGATATGAAATTAAATATTAAAGATTTAGCCAAAAAGGTTAGCCAGCTGCATTAATCTGTGTGTGTGTGTGTGTGTGCGTGCGCTTGTGCTTAACAACTGAGTCACAAAACTCTATCTTAGAGGTATTTTTCTTTAGACTGATGTGTTTTCCATTGATTTTTTTTTTCATACTCATAACCAAAGGCTTTAGTAGTTTCTAAAGGTTTAACCTCGTTCCTGAAAAACTATTCAAAATCGAATGGCTTCTTAGAACAAACAAAACGACTTCATCTTTTTTCATGATTTCAGGAACCTTGAAACTCGTGAAAGTGCAAAATCATAGCTTGTTCATTTTAGATGACTTACTCATATTTAAAGTGAACATTTAAGTCCATTCTGTAACGAATGAATACCTAAATGATCTCTTATATCCAAGCTTGTTAGTTTTCATTGCCCTGATAACGTGCGCTAATCATCCCAGATGGGCAATCTCTGTTACCTATTTAGATCTCAATGAGTCTCCTGTTGACTGCACACACAGCGTCACAGTCACACACTAATATTTATGAAACTAAACTAATGACGTACTGAAGGCAGGTCATTATGTAGTTCTGCCTGAATAAAGAGAATCATGCTCAATGATTTAAGGATAGATAGAGTTCACTGTAATAGAGTAGAGTTCAGTAGAGGCTAAGTAGAGTTCACTGAATCAAATATAGAATATAGAAAGTGTGCAAAATGAGCAAACTAATCTATGAACCACATTTTATTTGAGCAAGATTTATCTCTCAATCTGCTAGAAACATTCTTTTATATTTAGCTAAAAAATGGGTATTTTGCTTGGTTTGCTCATTTTGCATACTTTCTATGCACAAAGTCTCTAAACAGAATATAGGATTAAAATCTGGTGCTCTTGGGTCATTTTTGACCAAAAATGTTTTTTATGGTTTTGTTTTTTGTTTGTTTATTAGAATTTTTAACTTCATTGGAAAGGTACAAAACTTGTTTGTTAAAAGTTTTGGCACTGGCTACTGTTTGTGAACATGCACAAATATAAATGAGTGCATTGGAAATTGCTAGGAAAGAATTTCATCTCTACACTCTCAAAAAAAAAGGTACAAAAGCTATTACTGGGGCTTTCAAAATGTAAACTTTTGTCCATTTTAGGTGCTAATGTACATTTCAGGTGCTAATATGTACATTTTAAGTGCTGACATGCACATTTTAGTTCATAATATGTACATTTTAGGTACTCACATGTACATTTTAAGTGTTAATATGTACATTTTAGGTGCTAATATGTCCATTTCAGGAGCTGATATGTCCATTTCACATGCTAATATGTACATTTTAAGTGCTGATATGCGCATTTTAGGTCATTGTATGTACTGTACATTTTAGGTGCTAATTTGTACATTTTAGGTACTAACATGTACATTTTAAGTGTTAATATGTACATTTTAGGTGCTAATATGTCCATTTCAGGAGCTCATATGTCCATTTCAGGAGCTAATATGTCCATTTTAGATCATATTATGGACATTTTAGGTGGCAATATGGACATTTTAGGTGCTAATATGTCCATTTCATGAGCTATGTCCATTTGAGGTGGTAATATGTACATTTTAGGTGCTAATATGTACCACTAAGGTACCAATATGCAGCCTTTGGGTACAAAAGTATACCTTTGAAAAGTTACAGCTCCAGTGAAGCTTTTGTACCTTTTTTTCTGAGAGTGTGGAAATGTTTGATACTGCACTCAACAACCTCAAATTCAAAGCTTTTTTTTAGATTTATGTTTTCTCCAAAAAAAAAAAAATATATATATATATATATATATATATATATATATATTTCATATAAAAATTGAAAATAGTATTTTTGTGAATTTTTCATAAACAAACCTAAAATTCTATAACTTTTTACAAGTAGTTTGAGCTAAGACTTGCGAGTTTGGTGAGATGATAAGAGGATCAAATGCCTCTTCTGTGCAGGGACAGCAACTGATGGACTTGGAGAATAAACTGAAAGTAGCCAAAGATGAACTGGAGAAGGCAGCGCTGGATAAGGTGAGACATGAGCTGATCCGCTTCGTCATTCCAGTTCAGCTTTACTGTTTTTCTCTTCTGCTATCTTCTAAAATGTAAACATTGAGAACGAATTGTATTATCTCTTTAGGCCAGGGATTTTGCAATTTCAGCAGAGAGCGAGGAGCAAATGAACAGATAAATGGTTTGAGGACAAAAGGATAAGATGACAGCGTGATAAACATTTGCCTATTAATCTCATGTGTGTTGTCTCACTTAATCTGTCGCAGGAGTCACAGCTGAAAGCTCTGAAGGACACCGTACATATCTGCTTCTCGTCTGTCCTACACAGCCAGACGGGGAGTTTACACAGATTCCCAGCAACACCCTCCAACCTGTTGAGGTACTCGGCCCTGCTCAACAACTCAAGAGTCACCTTTCAGCAGCCGCACGCCAAGGTACGAACACACACCGTTCTCTGATGTGAGGAAAACGCAAGATTTTAAACGATGTATAGTAGTCATGTCATAGTCATGCAATCAAGGAGATGGTTATTCACTGAAAAAGACATACATCAGCACATTATATTCCTTTACCAATTGTGTTGTTATCTCATAAGCATAGTGTGATTTGTAAATTGACGATAAGAGAATTGGTACTCTGAGGCAACATTTTAGGATTAAAAGTCATAATCTACTGCCTTCAAAACTGTAAAGTAACAACTCTTTCAGTGCATACAGCACTACTGAGAACACACACATTAACAGTGCTTGATTTATTTAGCAGACAGTGTGGGAGAATCTGCGTCTGTTTTTTTTTCCCCCTAGATGACGCAAAAGCACTCAGCTTCGGTGAGAAGTGTTGCTCAGAATCTCAATGCTTATATGAACTGAACCCAGAGGACAGAGCAGTGCTTTTTGATTACGCTCCAATACTCTTGTCCATAAGCAAGAGGTCTCTCCACAGAACCGTATTAGAGAACATCAAAAGACCTCATAAAACAAGGCTTTTGCCTTCAGCTCTCTTTTTATGAAGGAAATGTTTAGGTACTGAACATGGTATACAAAATGCATTATTATTAAGACATGAAAGAAAAGAAAATATGCCGTATCTTCTCATACAGTGTCATATTTGTTTAATTTCCTTAGAATCTTTATCTGAAATGTCTCACTTTGAGCTTTTCAGCAAGTCTTTCGTCGGAAAACGGAAACATCTAAACCTTGAAAAGTCCAAATGTGTTCTCTTAAGATTAAATATATATCTGTCCAGACTGGTTTTCTCTCAAAATCACTTTCTTCCACTCAAATTAAGTGGATGAGCAGAAGACATTTAGTCATTCTTACAGTGTCCTGTTCAGCATTTCATTATAGTCCCTATTCATCAACTGTTGGGAACATAATGAGCCTTAATCCATTCCAAACAGCCGTGCAAAACCTATACTGTCAGCCAGCGCACGCTAGTCCCTCCTGCTGAAAGATTCATCAGCGGGAAGTTTTAACAAACAGCCCGTTTTAAATGATAGTCGCTTCATGTTTAACAGCCGTTGATAGATGTCTTGTGCTGTAGCTTTAGTCGCATGCAACATTTATGTGTTTGTGCTATTTGCCTGTTAGCATACTGAAGTACATTGTTAAGATCAAAAGATCATTATGCAAGTAGAAATGCAAATTAATTTTAGAAGTTAGATCCACAAACAGCATAAAGGCATAAGCTTCAAAAATGTTGTATTTGTATATTTATCAATATGTTTTAATTTGCCTATTTTAATATAGTATTTAAAAATATACAGTCATGGTCAAAATTGATGGCACCCCTGGTAAATATGATCAAAACTGTCTGTAAAAAATAAATCTGCATTGTTTATCCTTTTTATCTTTCATTCAAAAAATTGGCAAAATTCTAACCTTTCATTCAAGTAAAAGAATTGAAAGTGGGGGGGGGGAAATCACATTATAAAATAAATGTTTTTCTCCCAAACACGTTGGCCACAATTATTGGCACCCCTAGAATATTTTACGAGTAAAATATCTCTGAAGGATATTCCCATTAATATTGACCTTTTTTAGCACATCAAGGTGACTGGGAACATGAAATTGTCCAGTCATGGCTTCTTGTTTCACGGGTATATTTATTTCATCATATATATTTGATTCATTGCAAATACGCAGGTCACTATGCAATTATAAAAAGCAATAATGGCTAAAATGGCTTTAAATGCAAATTATATCATATAAATATAACTTTCATATAGGCAATTTATTGCATCAGAAATACATCACTTTTTTTCCCAGCTGATTGGTCCAGCATCCGGTATCTGTTTACAATCTATTGAGGACTTTACAATAAAGTTTAGCTGATGCATTAACTAACACTGAATAAATACTGTAACAAATGCATTGCTCATTATTACAGTTCTTCACATTATTAATAATACAACTATTAGTGCATGCAAGCTCTGATTCATTAATAGACACTTTTTATTGTATTGATGTGTTAGTACATCTTAAAATCAACATTAAAGGTGCAGTAAGCGATTTCTGTCAAACGTTATTAAGTGTATCGGACCGAGCAGCACAACACACTTGTAGCCAATCAGCAGTAGTGGGCGTGTTCACACATGATGGGGGAGGAGAGAGTGAGCCAATCAGCAGTGAGGGGTGTGTCCACTCATGATGGGGGAGGGGAGAGTGAGCCAATCAGCAGTGAGGGGCGTGTCCACTTATGATGGGGGAGGAGAAAGTGAGAAAGAGAGAAAGACTGTAGAAAGAGAGATGTCTGAGAGACATTACAAAAGAGAAAAGCTCATAAGAATATCTCTGGCAAAAGGATTATGCTGGTGACTGACAACAAACTCCTGCTTTGATATACTTGTGTATTGTATGCTAATCTCGTTCATCATTGTTTCGCTTTTTTGGGCAGGAAGCATTATTTTGCTTTGCTTCAGCTATGATAAAGGTACATCCAGTCCATGCAATGAAGGTTTGTTTTGGCTGATTTCAAATATCAACAGTTAATTGTCTATTGCACTTTTTAAAGAAGTGCTTTACAAGTCATTTTAATTATTAGATAATGCTAACTAGTTATCTAATGTTAAATGTTTTTTTATTTATTTTTTATTTAGCCTTTATTTAACCAGGAAAAAATCCCATTGAGATTACTAATCTCTTTTTCAAGGGAGTCCTGGCCAAGACAGCGGCACAGATCACAACAATTTAGTACATTACAGACAATGTAGTGTTAATGTAGTGTTATAAGTGTTACCATAATCTATTTTCCTGAACAAAATCTGCTCTGGATCAGGTTAGGCGTGCTGGGTTTGTTTTTTTGTTTTGTTTTTTACCACGGTGATGAAAATAGTTTAAAAAAAGATCTACATTCAAAGCCAGAGTTCGCTCAAACTAATCTGAAGCGTAATTGAGAAGCCACTTAGCCTGCCTCTCGAGACCTCAGATTGCTGCTGAATGCTGATGGTTGTTGCTGCTGCTGTATTTATGTGTATGTATGGCATACTAAATATGCTATCTGGAAAGATAAAGCGTCTGGCAAATCTGTTTGAAAACTATTTTAACAATTCCGGCCTGTGTCTGTTGTGGTGCAGTAATTACATCAAATTTAAAGACCGTATAGAAGTCATATTTCAAGTAAACACCAAATAAAAGCTAGTTTGTAAATGGTTTGATCCGTCTATCTCAAACCAACAGCAGCTGACAACAACAGAACTGAATGTGATGCTGGAAATCATGGAAATTGATCATGTTAAAGGTGCACTGTGTGATTTTTAGCGACATCTAGCGGTTCGGTTGCGAGTTTGCACTAAGGGATCAGCCCACTGCTCACTCCTCCCCTTCGAAGAAGCTACGGTGGCTAAAACGGGACAAACATACAGCCAGAGTAAGCCAAGAGTGTGTGACATTGTCACTTTTTCTGTACCACAGTCCATTATAAACCACATCATGGATAAAGTTAACAAAGACATAGTCAGGTGAGGATCTAGGGTCTTAGTTTATAATATAATAATAGTAATCAGCTGATTGTCTCACAAACATAACCAGCACATTTATCCCCACATAGCACAGCGAGGGAGACTAAGTTTCATGAAACAATCCAACTACATATTTTACACCACTGACAAGGAAAAAGTCACTACTCACGGTGTCAATGGCTAGCTTCGCAGAAACATAACGTTACAATATGTCGACCTTCATAGAAGGGGGTGCCCGCGGTAATGTAGATACAAATGTCTCATTCTAAGGTAATAAAAACAATATGGTTTATTAAGTAAGTTCTGAAAACATAGCTATGGACGTCATATTGCATTTCTGTTAATTTTGACACATTGCACCTTTAACTCTGTTGATTCACTATTTAAACAGTTAATTAACTGACAAACTAAACCAACCGGGAACCAAAATATTTTTACCCCTGCTTTCCCTGCAGGTATTTCTACCCAACATCCGCTAATTAGCTCATCTTAAACCAAGGAGGCCAAGCTGATTAATTAAAGCAGGTGTATTGAACAAGTAACTCAAACGCGAAAGCCTCATTTTAATAACTCTTTACAGCAGTCGCCCGACGGCATCTTGTCTTGATGCTGTTGGTCTTCTCGTGAGACTTGTTTCGAATTGAAATACAGCACAACATTTCTCATGTAAAAACAAGAATTCTGACGGCTTGATACAAGATTCATGGATATGTCCTGAAGTGAAATGTGCTAACTCAACTCTTTGATTTTAACCAGTCTACTGTGTACCTGTGTAAAAGATAGTACTTTCATTGTATTAGCACATTTTCCTTTCAAATGTGGAATGAGAACTTCAGTCGATAGCAGATGACCATGTTCAAAACTGACTTGCCAAAAAAAAAAACAAAAAAAAAACTGTGCCTCTATGGGTATCACGCTGATTTGCAATGGGGAAGCAATAAGTGTGTCATATTCCATTTCATTCACTCTGAGGTGCGGAAAGTCCCTAAGCTGATTATTGCTATATCATTACTTCTCCAGAGAGACGCTTCAGAGACTGGATGAAGTTTGTTACTGTAGTAACATTTATCTCATCTGTCGTTGCAGTAAATGAGTGATAGGATGTGTGAAATCTTTCCTAGAAGATCTGTCCAGTCAGAGTTTTTATTTTTATTTTTTTTACACTAACTACACACATTGATTTATCTAGTTTGATTTATCTTTTATTACAGACAAAACATACACTATCAATCCCCCAAAATAAAACAAAACTAATAAAAATTTAAGAAGTCAACAGAAGTTCCTTCTGCTCAGCAAGGCTGCATTTATTTGATGAAAAATGCAGTGAAATGCTAATATTGTGAACCATTTTTATATTTGAATACATTTCGAAATTAAATTTATTCCTGTGACGTAAAGCACAATTTTCCGCATCATTACTGTGTCACAGGCACTGTAAAAAAAAACTATTTTCAAGATTTGCTATCACAACATATTTTGTTTTGTCAAATCAACTTTATAATAATTTATTTAGTTGAGATAACTTATTATTTTAAATTAATCTCCTTCATTGTTTAACTCACTTTTTCCAGTTCAATCAACTTAATATTGTAAGGCAACCCAGCTTACTTACTTTTTTAAATTAAACCAACAATATTTTTTTTACAGTGTAGTAATCACAACATTTTTTCTTTTGTCAAATCAACTTAATTTATTTAGTTCAGATAACATATAATTTTGATTTTTCTGATGATGAAATCATTCTCCTTCATTGTATTAACTCACTTTTTCCAGTTCAATGAACTTAAAATTTTAAGGCAACCAGGTTACTTTAAGTTAAACCATCAATATTTTTTTTTTACAGTGCGGATCCTACAGAAATCATTCTAATACGCTGATTTGATGCTCAAGAAAAATTCTGGTTTCAACAGAACCAGCAAAATTCACATTCATATTTGTGTTGTGTTAGTCTATATTAGTCATATTTTCATTCACATTTGTGTTGTTAGGCTAACAGATGCCATTTACATGAAGTCTCTTTAGATAAAAGCATTTGCTGACTGGAAACATTTGAGTAGTAGATCACAATAGAGAGACAGAGAGTTGATAACTGACTTCAGATTAACCTAAGAGGAAAATTGTCTGTGCTTTATAATAATCCGTCTGGAGAATTTAACCCCAGCACTCGCGTGTTTTTCCTCTTTTTCTTTCTCTCTCTATTCCTTTGTGTCTTTCATAACATAACATTCTGTTTCTTTATGCTCTCTTCCTTAAGGACATCCCGAAAGTTCCCCGGATCACAACAACAAGTAAATTGCCTTTGAGCAGTGCGGTAATGAGGAGAGAGAGCACAGGACCGAAAGACTGCCAGATGGTGAAGGTAAATCTTTAGTGCCCCTTATACTCTAATGGCCACTTCCTTACCCTTTGGACTAAATGGGACGACTTATGTTCATTGCATCTTTGTGTATCCCTTAGCCATTTAAGATCATTTACAACTTTGTATTCAATTCCGTTCGAGAATTAGCTTTGAGGCCTCCCTCAGCAGTTTTTGTCCTGATCAATGGTATATTGAGCCGCTGCTGTTGGATCCATGACAAAATATCGCTGCTCCATTCAGTGCGTAATTTCTGTCCCTTTACGGCAGCAAAATGGAACCAATAATAATGGTTGTTTTAAAAAAGTAAAAAGCTACTATTTTGTGTTGATCTGGGTCGAGAACACAACAGTAACCGTTCTGTCTCCCTCTTCACCGTAAAAACGTAAATAGCGCATCATTCTGTATCCAATCATTTGGCCGGATCCTGTGATTTCCTCAGATTTAATAACCACTAGTGGTTGAGGAGAGATTTTCTGATAGTAAAGTGCTTTGAGTGTAGGCTTAGTATACACACACCGTGTGAAACACTTGCTCTGTACCATTATGAATGTCTGTGTGTGCGGCAATGTGAGACAATGGCAAGCACACATGCAGCTATACGGACAACATGACATCATGACTTTTGCGTGAACATACACGCCACTTTCGAGTCAAGTGGCGTGTTATTTATATGCATTTTGAGCTATCCGTGTGTATGCGTGTATGTCTATGCCATTAATGTCCGAGTGATTCCGCGTGTCTGTACACGCCGTCAAATGTCCAAGCGAAACGAAGCAAAATGTGGATCTACATCTGGGGAGCATTTTTTTTTTCTAGGATGGTAGGGGAAGACTCATAAATGCCATTAGGTTTAGGGACGGGATTGAGGTAAATCATATATTTATATATACAGTAATAACGTTAAGTCAACGGCATTCATAAACACGCTAAAAAGCGATTATGCGTGTTGATAGCACGCCAAAAATGGAAATTCGAATTGGCGTGTCATACACGCGCTACTTCATGAGATCAGTCTGGTACGGAAGACTGTATTCTCGGACTCTCGAAATGTTTCGACTTCAATCTCGAAAGGTTTCGACTTTAATCTAGAAATGTTAGATTTTATTTATTTTATTTTACGTTGCGGTTCAGGGCTTCCGTACGTGCACTTGGGAAGTTGAACATGGGAGTTCAACTTCCCAAGTGCATTTCTTTACACACACACTCAATTTGGGGGCTCGTCCGGGATTTGTCACACTTCCATAGAAGTGTGTGGACTTATGAATGCACACACTTCTATGGAAGACTTTATTATCGTAATGTTTTGACTTTATTCTCGAAACGATTCGACTTTAATCTCTAAATGCTAGATTCTTTTTTTTTTAACTTTATTTCACATTTTTGTGTACTATCGTGCTTGCTTTTGGCTCACCTGTTATCCAGCAGACACGAGGAGTGACTGTGTGAGCCTCAGGCGAATATTCTTCGGCAGAATTATTCGTTATTCTTTTTGAAGCCATTATCCTAGCTTGATCTCTGGTCGTCATCAGTTGACACATGATGGTGGTTCCTGTATTCTGGAAGGTTTGAGACGGTGCTACACAGATATCAGCATGGCAGAGAGCAGAACTGTAAGCGAGATACATCTCAATGACTGCTGACATGAGCTTATCAACTATAATGACAGCATTGTGTGTGTGTGTGATTGCGAGTAAGTGACTGTGTGTGTGTGTGAGAGAGAGGGGAAGATAGCCACGTGAAGAAGAGATGGGAAACAAAGAGAGGGAGAGAGACGGGATCCCAGGGAGAAGGTGTCATATTCGGTTGATGACATGCCATGAAGATTGTCTAATGAAAATGTTCCCGAAGCAGATCTCACTCTGCTGATGGTCCTGATGACAGCAGTGTGACGGAACTGAGATAAAACACATTACTCTGACTTCTCCGAGTAAGAGAGCCATCTTATCATGCATGAATGCTGCTCAATTTTCTTTCTTACTAAAGACCAAGTCATTTATCATAGAGTAGTGTGTGTTTGAAGACCAGTTTTTTATTATTATCATTATAAATAATGTTTTAGTGTGTGGTTCGGTTTTCTTTTGCCTCATGATCAGGTTCTCTGACTTGATTTGAAATGATCAAAGAGCATCTTGAGCTTCGATGGAAAAACAACAGCTGACTGTCTGTACAAAGAGTCACATGACCAGTTATTTATCTGTGTTTGTCATCATGTTGTGGTTTTTATTTAGTACTGTGTATAGCACATTGGTCAACGGAAGTTGTTTAATTGTGTTTTATAAATAAAGTGTTTGATTGATTGATGACCAATGTCACGTTTAACTTTATTTATAAACCTATAAATAATGCAGAATTTATAGATTTTTAAAAAAAAAATGCAAATCCCAATTTTAATACGTAATGTGACTCGAGCAGATCATCATAAAAGAATCATTTCGGAAGCATCATGTGACACTAAAACTGATAATTCAGCTTTGCCATTACATAAATTGCATTTTAAAATATATTCAAATTGTTTATTTTAAATTAGAAAAAAATATTTCACAATATTACTGTTTGTAATGTTTAGCAGCCTTGATGAGCATAAGAGACATTAGGCAGAATGCAAATGTGATGTCATGAAGGTGCTAATTAGCATATGACGTTATAGAGTGCCGAAGTTATGACGTCACTTTGTAGGCTAAACGCGGAAGTGAGTTAGCATTTTAGCTCTCCCGGTTCCCTCGCTCTTAAAGGGTTAGTTCACCCAAAAATGAAAATTAAGTCATTAATTACTCTCCCCAATGCTGTACCAACCCCGTAAGACCTTCGTTCATCTTCGGAACACAAATAAAGATATTTTTGATTGAATCTGAGAGCTGGATCAGTCCTACATAGACTGCCTAAGGGACTGGCTCTTGACGCCCCATAAAGTCATTAAAGAAAAGGTTTAAATATTCCATGTGCCTACAGCGGCTCAATTATAAGTTTATCAAGCGACGAGACTACTTTTTGTGCGAAAAAAACATAAATAACGACTTTTCCACTATTGCATTACTTCCTTATGGGCGCATGCGCGAGAACTGAGACGAGGACGTTCTCATTCGTCTACTTCTTGTTACCGGCTGCTCACCGCTTAGGAGTTTTACCGCCACCTACCGTATAAAATGATGATCCATATATAAGGCGCTCCGGATTATAAGGAACACTGTCGTTTTTTGAGAAGATTAAAGGCTTTTAAGTGCACCTTGTAGTGCGGAAAATACGCAAATTGAAAAGTGTATGTACAGCGCGCATCTTCCTCTGCTTGTAAACAGAAAGTTTTACGCTTCCAGCTATATCAGCACATCATTTTATACGGTAGGGGGCGGTAAAACTCCTAAGCGGTGAGCAGCCGGTAACAAGAAGTAGACGAATGAGAACGTCCTCATCTCAGTTCTCGCGCATGCGTCCATAAGGAAGTAATGGAATAGTGCAATAAAGTCGTTATTTATGTTTTTTTCGCACAAAAAGTAGTCTCGTCGCTTGATAAACTTATAATTGAGCCGCTGTAGGCACATGGAATATTTAAACCTTTTCTTTAATGACTTTATGGGCCGTCAAGAGCCAGTCCCTTAGGCAGTCTATGTAGGACTGATCCAGCTCTCAGATTCAATCAAAAATATCTTTATTTGTGTTCCGAAGATGAACGAAGGTCTTACGGGGTTGGTACAGCATGGGGGTGAGTAATTAATGACTTAATTTTCATTTTTGGGTGAACTAACCCTTTAACTCTGTTTTTTCTGAATGGGTTTTTGCTAAATCGCCTGAAATAAGGTGTGTGGTGAACAAAGCCTCTAAATATGACATAAAACACACAGTTATAACCTGCTTGTGTTTTTTTTTTTTTTTATTGTGTCTACTTGTGGTTTTTAAACTTTACATAGGGTTCAAAATGTATAAATTTTGGATTAACTTATTCTTATTTTTCTTATTTTTTGCGATTTTCCAAAAGTCTATGGGGAAAATGCATAGCTTTCCGATCGAGGGAACCCATGCGCCGCTAACTTCCGAGTTGTCCTACAAATTGACGTCATAACTTCGGCACTCCATAGCGACTGAAAATAGTGGGCATCGGTGGTCCAGATGCTGATATTTGCTACTCGTTTCAACCTCAATCATTCTGAGGAAACGGCACTTGAAGCAGACCTACTGTAGACAGTAAGGGAAAATTAACAAGAGTTTTAGATGGTTAATCTTTATGGCCGATATTTGGCTGACACCATTCTACAGCACTTCCATTAACTTAACCTCCCTGTTGTGAGGGTTGAAAAAAGTTAAACACCGTCTCTTGTGGTCTTGTACTCTTCTATTTAATGTGTTGATCCATAAACATTCTAACTTGTTTCAGAGCTCCTATAGACACACATATAAAACATTTCCTGGAAAAACGCCATTCCTTGAGCAACATGATTAATCTTTCTTTCTATGCAACATTGTATAATCTCATAGCTCAGGGCTTTTGTGGAAAGTGTAAACCGCAAAACAATTACTGTGGCCACAGACTTTTTATTTAAATTTTTTTTTTTTCGACCAAGCTGTCATCCTCTCCGCTCTGTGCTCAGTTGTTAGAGGTTTGTTTGCATTTTAAATAAGCGTGTTCTTTTCTGTCTCTCTCTCTCTTTGTACCTTCAGGTGGGAGCAGAATGTTCCAATCAGACCGAGAGTTCATCCGAGATGAAAAAGACATTTGGACACAGTCGAGTGAGTCCTTTTGAAAGTATTAAAGGGAGAAAAATAAAAGTTCTGTCATGGGTTACTCACCCTCAGTTACTCACTTTCCTTCATCTGTGGAACATGAAGATGAATTTGAAGAGTTTTTGTCCATATGTAAAACATCATTCAAAATATCTTCTTTTGTGTTCTGCAGAAAACCTTTAAAATTGCATTTTAAAATATATTAGGATTGAAAATGTGCAGAAACTGAAATATTTCTTATTCACTTTACTGTACATCATCATGCGTCTTTGTTTAAAATTAAACTAAACTTATTGTACTATTTTTGGATTTCAATAATTTTTTTTTTCGTTCCAAATTTTCAATTCAGTCTCAGACTTTTTGACTCTAATGCAAATTTTCCAAAATTCGCATAATACATTCAAATGTATCTCTGAGCCTCATTGTTCCCCATGTTATATACAGTAGGTACTCAAATGGAATGCCTGTTACTGCCGCGGAAAATCCACTACGGCAAAAATAGAGAGCCTAAGTCCCTCCCCTCCGCTTCTGGCTCATGGGACCTTATTTCGGAAAAAAAATATGTATGGTAGTCAATGGCGAGAGACGACTTACCTTTGATTCCGTGTGAACTGTGCCCTGAATTGCACATATGATGTTTGTCAATTTAAAAGATCATTCTGAAAGTCAAAAACGTTGCAGTTTGTCATAAAACAGAAGAGTAACATTTAGTTTTATGTGAAAATCGTTCAATGAACTACATCTGCCGGGAAGCGAAACAATGAGCGAGATCCGTTGCTCATATGTGTGCAGTCTGGTACAAAACACTCAGGCATGACGGTGAAACGTTACGATTATAATGGAAGACTGAAACAATGACAGATGTTAGCTTCAGTAAAGTTAGCTTCATTCACTGCGAGAAAATGTACGACTTTGGGGTTTGTAGTCTTTGTAATTACGTATTTTCACAGTTTTACACCTCAACAGTTTTACAGTTTTTTTTTTTTTGTTTTTGTTTTTTTTTTACGAAAGTTTCGGAGGCAGTGTGCTAGCATGATTGACATAACGTGAGGTCGTATTTATATTTTAACGAACGGAAATTTTGGATTTAATGTGCGATGGTCTTAAGGATGAAATACTACAACTATGGTAATATCCAAATAAGCCTACTACAAACATAAAAAAATCAAAACAAGAGCTGTTGACATTTGCTGTACAATAATGAAACAAACAAAGAGTTGAAACTGTATGGTAAAGTAATCATTTTTTTAATTAATTAAAGAAAGACAATTTGGTTAATTTATGCAATTTATAGTATACGTAGTATACATGTATGTGTACGAACAGTGCTAACTATTAAATATCTTTGTTTGTAGGCTATCTGTTTATTAAAAAACACAGCACAAGGTCTTGTAAAAAAAAACAAGAATGAGACAATTTTCATAAAATAGCCTATATGCTAGAACAGATTCGGGTAAATTTAACGAAAGCAAAACGTAATTATGTAAAAGTAAATTTTAAACATAATTTAAGAAACTTTTAGAGAAGAATATTTTATGACTCAAAAGTTCAAATAGGCATATCTCGCAGTCAGCGAAAATAAATTAGGTGTAATGACGCTAAACTATTGAGGAAAGAGTAAAAGGCAGAAAATACACACCCGCAATTTACTTATTCAGGTTGAGTACCAACTATAAGTGAGCTGTCAAGACGCGGTAAGCGTAGATGTACACGCACTTGCACAGATAACTATTTGCTCCAGTGCTAAGGAGAAGTGTTAGCCCTGGGCACTCCAGCAAGCGGTGACAGTTTTTGTCAAATTATAGGTCAGTCTGACGCGGAGAGCAAGGTGTAAACGTCTAATCACCGGCTCTGTTTGTGCCAGACGTCACTACCATATGCATGTATTCACTTGTCATCTCTGTTCTCTAGACCCCAGAGCAGATCGGACAAGGTCAAGAAAGGACAGCAGAGGAAATCGGGAAAACAGACGGAGACCTAAAAAAGACACAAATGGACAAACACAACTGAAAGGACAGTGGAAGACTTGGCAGATTTTCTGCATGGTAAAAATGATGTCATATCGGTTTAAGCCCCTCTTCATCACTG
The DNA here is from genome assembly GCF_988280905.1 of Pimephales promelas. Lineage (NCBI taxonomy): Eukaryota > Metazoa > Chordata > Actinopteri > Cypriniformes > Leuciscidae > Pimephales > Pimephales promelas. The sequence goes on from NC_142778.1 coordinate 34,030,769, forward strand.
AGCTTATAAGCACACACACACTGTAGGCAAACACAAACAACGACAGACACAAACACAAAATGCTCCGTCTAACACTGCTAATGTAGAAAATCAAATTCCCAACATTCGATTTTGAACTTTCTTAATTAAAGAAAAAAAGTAAAGAAAAAAAAACAACAACCACATAGTATGGCATGCATTATAGAGTTTTAGATATTGATTTTACAAGGTTACGATGGTACTGGTGGTTTTTAATAACTGTTATTCTTTTTTTTTCTTCTTTTTTTTTCACTATCTATTTTGATTTTTTTTTTTCCTCTCTCTTCTAAATTTAGGACACAATGTTCTTTGATTTGTGTTGTTTGTAATTAAAGACTATTTCTGGCACCGCAGACCAGAACTTCAGTGTTAAAGGTCACGCTGGGGGTCATTTGAGTTCTGTAAATTTACACATGGTCAAATTCCAACTTTAGTCAAAGCAGCTTCTGAAAATATTGAACTATTGAATACTGTATGTCCTGAATGCAAAATAGGGCTGCACGATTTGTGGAGAAAAAAAACTGAATTGTGAACATTTTTTTTTCTGATAAATTGTGATTTTAAAATGTGATTTTTATTTTACAGTACTACTGTAAAATTACAACAATATTATTTTAGTCTTAAATTTTTCATTTTTCAAACGTTAAACCATCATGCTTTTATTTTGTCAAAAAGAAACCACAGAGAGCCCTTAAAGCATTTTTTTTTTTTTGACAACAGCCGGTTTATAAGCACTTCTCAGTTAGTTTCCCAAAACATCTCAAGTTTGGTGCGTTGCATTTTTTTTAAATGCGACCCAAACTGAGATGAGTTTGTGTGTTAATCGAGCTGAAAACACCAGATCATAAGCTGCTCGCGTGTAAAAGAACACAGTGCTGCGCTTCAAACATGCACTTATTTAATTCAATCGCAGCCTTTGCTATTAAGCCATATCGCATTATGGTTTTTTATTCCGATTAATTGTGCAGCCCTAACAGAAACCGAATCAATCCCAATTCAGCTGAAATGACGAAAAGAACTGTTTAACGTGAAGGTACGGTTTGTCTCGTGTTGTAGCAAAGATTAATTTACTCCTCCTGCTCCATATTATGAGGCTCAAGTTGGCTGGCCAACTATCACTGTTGAATATTTCGGAGCTTTTGGTGCCAGAATTAAAGAGAAAAACTCGACTCACAGTGAGTCGTCTCCCTAAGAATGATGTGCCATGCACCGACCGAGTACTTAATCTACTGCTACATCTCTCTGTTTCTCTACCTTCTTGTGTCCTTTACAATAAACCGTGATTTTCGCTAAATGTGTGAAGAATAAATGGTTATTTGTGGAGTAAAACAACCGTGCATTTCCTGCGTCCTGACTCTGATGTTTAATTAACACCTCTGGTGGTTCAAGGAAGGCCCTGATATACTGTTAAAGTGCAAGGTCAATAAACTAGATCCCTCGGGATCAAGGGGAAGTCCTCATTGGTGTGTCCTGTACGTGAGAATAATTCAAAGCTTTGGTTCTTAGCTTTTTCAAAGACCTTTGGACCTTTGATCTTCGTCCTTCCTCTCGCTGCCCACCACTTTTCCCTGCTTCTATAAGTTTCTATTCTTTTTTTGTGTCAACACTTGACTGAAAGATGTAAAGAGACTAGAAGTTGAGGTGAGCTGAGTCTTGATAGCAGCCTCTTCGTTTTTGGCCTTTATGACAATTAATCAAGGCTTTTGTCCACCTTATGTTGTAGGTTGTTGTTGTTTGTCATATTTACACTCACCCAAAGGATTATTAGGAACACCACTTCAATTTCTCCTTAATGCAATTATCTAATCAACCAATCACATGGCAGTTGCTTCAATGCAACGTAAACAGAATGAGAACATGGATCCATCATGCCTTGTTACCACTGTGCAGGCTGGTGGTGGTGGTGTAATGGTGTTGGGGATGTTTTCTTGGCACACTTTAGGCCCCTTTGTGCCAATTAGGCATTGTTTAAATGCCACGGCCTACTTGAGCATTGTTTCTGACCATGTCCACCCCTTTATGGCCACCATGTCCCCATCCAGCAGGATAATGCACCATGTCACAAAGCTCGAATCATTTCAAATTGGTTTCTTGAACATGGAAACAGTTGACTGTACTAAAATGGCCCCCACAGTCACCAGATCTCAACCCAATAGAGCATCTTTGGGATGTGGTGGAACGGGAGCTTCGGGTCCCACAAATCTCCATCAACTGCAAGATGCTATCCTATCAATATGGGCCAACGTTTCTAAAGAATGCTTTCAGCACCTTGATGATTCAATGCCACGTAGAGTTAAAGGGTTAGTTCACCCAAAAATGAAAATTAAGTCATTATTTACTCACCCCCATGCTGTTCCAACCCCGTAAGACCTTCGTTCATCTTCGGAACACAAATAAAGATATTTTTGATTGAATCTGAGAGCTGGATCAGTCCTACATAGACTGCCTAAGGGACTGGCTCTTGACGGCCCATAAAGTCATTAAAGAAAAGGTTTAAATATTCCATGTGCCTACAGCGGCTCAATTATAAGTTTATCAAGCGACGAGAATACTTTTTGTGCGAAAAAAACATAAATAACGACTTAATTCGACTATTCTATTACTTCCTTATGGGCGCATGCGCGAGAACTGAGACGAGGACGTTCTCATTCGTCTACTTCTTGTTACAGGCTGCTCACCGCTTAGGAGTTTTACCGCCCCCTACCGTATAAAATGATGTGCTGATATAGCTGGAAGCGTAAAACTTTCTGTTTACAAGCAGAGGAAGATGCGCGCTGTTCATACGCTTTTCAATTTGCGTATTTTCCGCACTACAAGGTGCACTTAAAAGCCTTTAATCTTCTCAAAAAACGACAGTGTTCCTTATAATCCGGAGCGCCTTATATATGGATCATCATTTTATACGGTAGGGGGCGGTAAAACTCCTGAGCGGTGAGCAGCCGGTAACAAGAAGTAGACGAATGAGAACGTCCTCGTCTCAGTTCTAGCGCATGCGCCCATAAGGAAGTAATAGAATAGTCGAATTAAGTCGTTATTTATGTTTTTTTCGCACAAAAAGTAGTCTCGTCGCTTGATAAACTTATAATTGAGCCGCTGTAGGCACATGGAATATTTAAACCTTTTCTTTAATGACTTTATGGGGCGTCAAGAGCCAGTCCCTTAGGCAGTCTATGTAGGACTGATCCAGCTCTCAGATTCAATCAAAAATATCTTTATTTGTGTTCCGAAGATGAACGAAGGTCTTACGGGGTTGGAACAGCATGGGGGTGAGTAATTAATGACTTAATTTTCATTTTTGGGTGAACTAACCCTTTAAGGCAGTTCTGAAGGCGAAAGGGGGTCAAACACAGTATTAGTATGCTGTTCCTAATAATCCTTTAGGTGAGTGTATGTCCGTGTAAAAATACAGGTATAATCTTAATGTGGCAACAGCATCTTTTTTCTCGAGTCGGAGGTGGTAAAACACTCTGCCAGACTAAGTCCACCCGCAAATTATGATTTCAGGCCATTTGCTACCTTGCCAATTATCATCAAAACGTCTATGGGAAAGCATGCCAAGTGTATCCGAGGTTCCTCATGAACGTTTGAGCTGGACATCTCCCTGACGGACTACATGCTCCCTCTCAGATCGCTTCACAGGAAAATGAGACCGATAGTGACAAATCTGTGCGAAGATCACTGTGGCTTACAAAAATATGACGTTGTCTTCCCTTGAAAAACTTGCCTCTACAAGATCTTATAAATAAAAATGAGCCATGATCAAAACCTGATTTATATCAGCCTCTCTGAAAAAGCCTCGCGGAGAGGTAGAATAGCCCTGATTGCATTTGCTTCGAATCGAGGCTGACTTGTTACAAACTTTTCAAAGTCAAGTGCTTCATTCAGCACCGGGAATGCGACATTAATTTTGGATTTACACATTACCTCCAGTCTTTTGATCCAAAAACAGACTTCAGTTCTGCCATAACAAGAAAATACTGTTAAAGCAAAACAATGCAAATAAAAATGAGGGCGAAATATCATTATTTTGACGCTCTTCAGACTCCAACATGTGCCATTCGACTCTGATCTTGGAAACTCCAACACTTTTCTTGCCTTCAGCCACCATTAACGCTTATATAGGGTTTGGATGAATTCTAGAAAGGCATTCTGATAGGCTAATTACAGCTCAGAAAGCCAATTCCCCCTCTCTTCATAGCATCTAACCCACTCGAGTCAGGGAAAAGGTGTAGGAAATAGAGCCCATCAGCGACTTCAAAGTAAATTTAAATAGCTCCATCAATACTTCTATTCAAACTCACTCTGGAAGTACTCGTGTATAGACATCTCTATTGGTTTGTCTCTTTACGTGTTGAGCTATGAGGAGGTAAAACAGTATTTTCAGGAACAACAACAGCCATCATCAGAGGAGAAAAGGAAGCTGAAGAATCTGGGCCAGCTGTGTGAGACGCAGTGCCAGTGGATTCATGCCGACTCCTGGTTGCCAAAAACAGAATTACACGGTCACACACACACACAGAAAAAAAATGCATTTGGATACTATGCAGATGGTGTATCTTAAAGGGGTGGTTGATTATGATTTCACTTTTCTAATTTTAGATGGTGTGTAATGTTGCTGTTTGAGCATAAACAACATCTGCAAAGTTACAACGCTCAGTTCAAAACAAAGGACATATTGCTTTTAAAGAAATCGTTTTTTAAGGACTACAACAAACAGCTGGTAGGGACAACACGAGCTTCCTCCCAGGTTAGTGACATCACAACTCTACAATTTACATAAACCCCGCCCCTGAGAACACGCAGTCTATGTTAAGAAGAGGAAGAGCACATTTGTGAGTCAACTCAAGCTTTAGCATCCGTCTTTTCACATGTGATAGAAAGTCACTCTGTGAGACAGTTCCTATTTGAGCGATTTATAGATTATCCTGACAGAATATGCTAATTCAAGATAGTTAGCTCCACATCAGCAACATAAATTCATCAACTAACCATTCAGAGATGTCCTGTTGCTTCTACATGTCACTTCTTCTTAGTCTCTCCATCTTTTTCTGACTCCGGTTTACACATAAAAAAAGCAGAACAGTTTCTGATATTTTAGCGTGTGTCTGCGTGAGGTAATCAGAGCTGCTAACGCACAAGCTCTGGAAGCCCCGCCCACTGTGTCGGGAGCTGCAGCTCATTTGGATTTAAAGGGCCAGACACAAAACGGTGCGTTTTTGCTAACCGTCAAAAAGTGACTTTCACATGCTAGATAAAAATATCTGTGGGGTATTTTGAGCTAAAACTTCACATACACTTGTGAAAAGGGCATTATAACACCCCTGAAGGATAGAAACAACAGTAAACCGAAACAGCCTGGTTTTTAAATCTTATCTGGAGATAAGAACAATGATGCAGTATTACCGTGTGTGGTGATGCAAAATGGCAGCTTCACCCTGCAGATATGTTGACAACATTTCCAAACATGACACCAGTGAGTAGCATCTTTTCTTCTGTACCTGGACAGTGATGGATGATTCATTAGGTTCATTTGGAGGCGACATTTTCATGGCAACAGTAGCTTCCCACCTGGTTAAAGACAAACTTTAACTTTGTGTGAATCTGTGCACACGGATATAAAACTGTGGCGGCGGGCCAGCCGTAAAGTCGTTGCGAGGACAGATTTTACAGTGAACAGCTGTGGGGCTTTGCAGTAAAGTTTCTCACTGCCTCCCACACAGTGCATAAAAACACAATTATTCACCTATTATATTTCACCTCATCACATTTGTACTCTAGAAATAGTCCTTCATTTAGTTACACTTTTTGCTTGGACATTCCCTCTGGAGTGGATTTGTACGCGCAGTACTTGAACTAGATCACAATATAAACTGTCGTTGGAGATGTTAGTCACACTTTTGGCAGATCTTTAACCACAGCCCATAACACAGGCTGATATCACTGCACATAACTCTTACTAATAACCACTTTAATATAGCTGAACTATGTTGGATTATTTAAAAAAAGTATGATAGAGTGCCATGAAATGTAGTATTGATTTTTCTCCGTATATTGAGTGAGTGTCATTACTGGCAGTAGGCCACAATCTGAAATATGCACTCTGATATAGTATGCTGTTCTCGAATTGAAACTACATTGACGAAACATCTCCTGCAGCTAATTGATCTATAACATGCACACAGCTTGACGATGTCAAACTATTTCAAGGTGTTTAATCTTAAAGAGCAAACCTGCATTAATATTCATAAGGTAGCCTGCCAAGCCAACATATGCCGGTCCTAACTAAATCATTCATCTTCTATTAGGCTCCACCGTTTTTTGAGATGTTGTGGCTTAAGTCAATTTAAGCTGTAAAGGTCAACAATGCAAAGCATTTAATAGAACTCTGAGCAACCCAAGCTTACAACCTAATTAAATACTCGCACTAATTACCTATCATGCCCCTCTCTTCCTCCTGTAAAGTGGGCTGCTCATTAAAACAAACAGTTCTGATGGATTAGATGTTTTGACATTACATGACATTTTAAAATAAAAGTTTGTGTTTGCATAATATATGTGGGTGCACTGTGTGTAATTATTTTATATGTATATAAATACACACATGCTTGTATATATTTAAATATTTTCATGTATATACTGTATATAGATTTATATATAATTTATATTATATATAAATATAAATGTTTTATATATAAATAATATTTTTGTCTTAAAAATAAATGCATGCGTGTGTGTGTTTATATATATATATATATATATATATATACACTCTAAAAAATGCTGGGTTGTTTTAACCCAATTTTGGGTCAAATATGGACAAACCTGAAATGTTGGGTTAAAAATGTAATGTAAAAATTTAACCCAACGGCTGGGTTAGTCCATATTTGACCCAAAATTGGGTTAAAACAACCCAGCATTTTTTAGAGTGTATATATATATATATATATACACACAAAATAATTATAAGTGCACCCATATATATTATGTAAACACAAACTTTTATTTTGGTTGTGATTAATCGTTTGACAGCCCTAATATATACGTACACGAAAATCATTGATCTTCTTACAATGTACCGGGTATTCCCAGTTTAGATGACCTAAAACCTTGAAAAACATGAATGCATGTTTCTTTCAGACAGTTATTCTGTTTGAAAACTTCTACAGCCTACATCAACTTGTGGCTGGTCTCAGAATAATAAATGTTAATGACTAACTTTTCAAATTGAAAAAAAAAGAACAAAATACAAATTGAGGGTGAATGTTGAATAGAATAAAATTGGATCAAATTATTGACCTGACATAACATTAGTTTTCTGTTTATCCACTTTTTAAATAGCAAATTGTGGACATTGGCCATAAGTGTCGCACATGCCGTTTGTTTATGTTTACCTCTCCTTTAGCATCCCGAGGGCCCTCAAGAGCTCCGACACAATCTGAATACTGATTCATATTACATCTAAATTGTGTTTAAAAAATGAATAATGTGCTGTGAATTTATTTATTAGACAGGTTGGAATATTCATGGACTATGGTGGTTCTATTTTCTCCACATTTTCTAATAAGAGGACAGAAGAATCTGCATCTTCTCTTCCTATATAAACAGAAACTCATGCACTGAATCATTGTGTGGGGTGTAGGCATAAACTAGGCAGCAGAGCGCGGTTTCATACCTCATATTAATTCCCGTTACTGCATTTCTGAAGTCATCAGCAGTTCAGCCGTCTTCCTGTAATGCACGCCACCAAATTAATATGATCAGTTAGCAATGAATTGGAAATCTTCTTTATGTGATAATGAAAATGGTATAGGAAATCAGAGTCTTGAAACTGTTATCTCCAGCTGAGTTGATTTAATAAACAGATGATGGTGTGATGTTTAATCTGTCTAATAGCACCTGCTCTTTCAGAAAAATACATTTCTCTCTTCCGTTCTCCCAGAGAGTGTTCTTCTAAAGCCATCTGGGGAGAGTGGAAAAACAGTGGGTATCATTATTTGGTTTAAAAAAATGGTTTCTGATGGGTTTTACTTTACAAATAACACTGACTTGTGGAAAATTGAAAAGAGCCACTCGTGACCAAATGTGAAGGTCCCAGAGGCTTGAGACATGAGAGCTCCTTTTCATCTCTTCACAAAAAAAAAAAAAAAAAAAAAAATCTCTCCAGAATGAGCAATGCTATCTCACGACCAATTCATTCGAGTGAGTAAAAGGTGGCTAATATGTACAAATTTGTACAACCTCACTCATATGAATTCTTTCGATTTGTCTGATGGGTAGGTTTAGGGGCGGGGTCAGGTGTAGGTCATTCGTACGAATTGGCAACTCGTAAAATATGTACGATTTAGCAAAAATCGTACGGATTCGTGTGAGTGAGGCCTCGTTCAACTCGTCAAATTCGTAAGAATCCAGTGTTTTAAGAAACCGCTGAACAGAGGAGAGTCTGCTGGCAAAAAGAGTATGACAGAGCTCGTAATAAAACAAGAATCAACATCGGCTTGGGTTTTCAGAGATGGGGAGAACTGAGGGATTTGAGATGTAAGGTGTCTGTATAGACTCAATAGACCTCTTATGATTAGAAAAGTCAGCGGGAAATACCTCCAAACATGAGACAGTGTTTAGCTGTTATGCCAACGACTGCAGCGTCCATAAGAGCTCAGATATGCCCCAACTGGAGCCTTATTCAAATCTGCAACTGAAATCATGCATACAACTTATGATGTAATTTAATGTATAATATATTTTTTTATCTTTTTATACATTTTAAATCAACTTATTTCAACTACAGAGGGAACTCCTGAACCCCTGGGCATTGCTTGATATCCATAGTGCTGATGGAGGAAATATACTGTTGGCGCTCTTACAAATCAGAGATTTCAGAATATGATGTGCATTGTGTGGCTCTAATTATATACCCTGGACAAGCACAATTCAAACTCCGATAATCTATAAAAGGTCTCTATTTTCTGTTTATATTTTCAAGGGACATTACCAGCATCCTTTCTTTTTCTCAGGAAAATGCATTTGCATCCCAAAGCGCATTCTTAGATTTCAAGCTTCCAATTTCTGCGGGTATACAGGGAGCAGTGATGCAATTAGTAAAAAACATGAATTTTAAAATTCTGTAATACGTCTTTTGTTTTCTAGAAGGCCGGTTTGTGCTAATCATGTACTGAAAGACTGTTTGGGGATGGGCTAATTATAATGGAGATGAGGTCAAAATACTTGTAGCGTCAGTGATTTTTCCCAAACTGATGGCTTGATTATGTGAAGATTAGTGATGGCTGACAGAATTTAGCCAACTTTTTTTTTTTTTTTTTTTTTGAGAATTTTTCAGATAATTTTGTTCTCTTTCCAATTCAAATTGCTGAAACGTCCCTACAGGGGACAAGACTAAAGCAAAAGGATCATTAAACTCCAAATGGCTAAATAATAAGTCTATATTCTATTATAAGACAAATATGCATGCTGTTAAGGCACCAGCTGAGAATGCCCGGGATATCTGTAGTATAAGCATTGCTACTTTTTCCAATTTACTTTGTGGAGCCAATTTACATTGGTTCGGAAGTGTCTAATGTAGGCCAGAAACTGGAATTGTCTTTACATTGACAGACTTATAGGTTATCAATATAAATCAATAGTTGAATACATTGAGCTGATTAGCTCTGCTTGGAGAGATTTGTTTAAATCGTTTCGAGCAGATTGGAGATTCAACTGGACTCCACTGGGTCCACGTTTGACAAAGTCCTCTGTAATGCAGTGTAGTCTTAGACAGGATTAGGATCTGTGTTCAGACTAGTGGTGTTAAGATCTTAACGTCCATGCAGCCAAGAGCAGAAGCATAGAAATATGCTTTTAGCATTTTGCAATAGTGTCTCAGACCCTCATTTTTGTAAAATTCCAATACAATGTTTCCCACAACTTTTAGTCCTTTTCACACATATTATGTTTACAGATAATCAGTTAATTTCTTGCGTAATGTCCACATAAAACAAAAAGGGCATGAGGACAGGAAGAACTATGGAATAGTTTACCATACGAGAACTGTATGGTAAAAGTGTAGGCCTATGTATTTGGCACAGAAGATGGGAGAGAGAGGGTTTTGGGATCGGACCTTTAAAAAACCTTGTAGTGCAAACAGAGATTGCGTTATCCGAACATTTTCTGTAATATATGGAATATTTTAGCAGTGATGGAAAAATCTGAAAGCCATCCGTCATTTTGACAGATAGATGTATTGCAACTTGCAACTGTAATTGTCATCCTGTCCACTTGGCGGCGATTGCGCTCTTGCTGACTATCAAGTTCATGGTCAATGAATGGCTTTTCTGAGTTACCTGACTGTGTTTACAAAATGTTTTGGGATCTTTCGGCACTAATTGAGCGATTACATGAGAGGCACATGGATTTCAGTAAGTTGGACTGTATTTTTCAAATTATTTTCTGAAGTTCATTCATGTATCTCGTTCTGTAACGTAGTAAAAAGGAAGGAATGATCGCGTTTGCTCTGCTTCACCTGAACCGATCGCTAGCGATCTCGCGCCACATTAAAGAGCGCTGAAACTGCATTTATTATTTGAATTTTGTGATAAAATGGACATAATTTGAAAGCTGAGATTTTGTTTCATATCAAAAGTAACAAAGCACTAAGCTAAATTGCGATTTATTGGACAAACACTCATGATGAAACATGAAAAGTGACTAGTAAATGCATAATCTAGCTAGCCTACCGTATACTTACTCTGTAAGTGTAAGGTCGTGGATAAACATGAAAATGTGAACAGAAACAAATCCTATGATGGCTTATTATCATTAAAATATGAAAAGTAAAATGACAGGAAATAATAGATTATGATGGACTTGATGGACTTGTTCCCAAGCCACTAACTTATTTGGTTGTTTTTGCTTTGTTGGCAGGAGGATTGTCCCATTGAAAAATAACATCTGATCATTTCTCTTTAGATAGATGTCTAGAGATGTGACCTAGCTCTTTAGAAATGAACTGTTCATTTGTGGGAAGCGAGTCAATATAATATTCTCCTGTATTCCAAAGCATTAAATAATAGTGAAGTAGCTCATCAATACCAGCAGCTGAAAAGGCTCCTCTTCCTCCACACTTCACTGTGGAAGAGATGCATTCATAATTATATTTCTCAGCAGACTTTAGAAGATGTCGCTCTTGAGCATCACCATGCGTGTTTTATTGTGATTCATCACTCCCCACACAACTTCACATATTCTGGTAAAAACTTAATTCTTTCTTTGATGCTTTTCGGAGACACCAATGGCTTTTTTAAGTTGTGCATTTAAAAGCTAACAATTAAGACAAAGACAATTAAAAGCTTAGTGTTTAGCCATATTTGCCCCGGTAGATCACATATTTCTGCCATTTAATTTCAATCTAACAGTCCTACAGCATAATTCTTCCATCCACTGATTCTATTGAGATTGGTTGAATAGTAATATACTGTATGATCTGTGTCATACTGTGTCTTTTTTGTCAATAATTGCTGCTCGCAGCTATAATTTCCACAGTTATGTCACACACACACATTATGCATCCTGAAAGCAGACACATTTTCCATATTCTTAGTTTCTAGGTTCACACCATCTATTGCTGTGGTAAGTCCTGGATTTGTAAGTCTACCAGCTCGCTCAAATACTGTGTGCATGGCTAGGAAATGTACAAGGTCAAAGGTACAGACAAAAAGCGTATCTCTGTGTAAAATAGCATGTTGAGGATGTCAGGCTTAACCGAGAAAAAACTCTTTATTAGTTGCATACAAATAAATTAATGTTCCAGAAAGCTTGAAACACTCGTTTTAAATTCTCTTTGGAATAATTACCAATTCTGCTAAAAAGTAAAGTTATTTATCAACCTTCAATAGCTTTCATTAATTGGTGTCACAACCGTATAGAAGAAAGAAAAAAAGACAGTTTACAGTCGGTGCATGTATCAACAACAAACTGGTCTATTTTGACATTATTATGATATTACTGTGTGCATAACACAATAGCTCTGAGCCAGAGCAGGTCATAATGCATGCATCTCTACACTTTCACCTTTTATTAGCAGAAATCTGCATGAACATCACCCTCCAGCACTCATTATTTCATACCTCAGCTTTTCATAAACCCGGTCTCAGTGTAATCCTAAACAGAACAGAGAACAATAAAACATTATAATGACAATGCAATGCAACCGCTGTTTGTGTGTATCGCTCAGTCCACAACTGCGCAAGAACGCTCCATTTTTCTAAAATGTTTTAAAGGATCTCAGAAGCTCAGCCGTTGAAAATGGAATTGTCTATTTTTTTAAACAGCCACTGTAAATATGAATGAATATGCTGGAAGCCGCTGCCGTTGGACTGTGTGCCATGCATGGGGCGATGGGTGATTTACAGTTAGCAGAACATCCTCAGGACTCATAAGAGTGTTTCCTGTGGATTCAATTTGACTGCTTTAGAGACACGGGAATCGCCATTCAGAACAGAGCGAAAATGTAAACCCACTGGTGTGCCAGTGGGTTTACATGGAGAAGATGTGGAGCAAACATGGCTTTCATGGCTGCCTTTCTGCAGTCTGAGACTTGAGAGATGTGAATAAAACAGCAGCACACGTTGCTTACTTCCTTACAAGACATGTTTGCTTGTTATGGGTTATGTCGTTTTCAGACCCAGAGATGTATTGTTTCTGTTCAATAATTCAAATCATTTGTAATTGCATTGTGTCAAACAACATTGTAGTTCACTCATGTGAAGTCTTCAGCATTTTTGAATAACAAGTGAGATTTGAATGCATTATTGAAGTCGGCATGAAATTGAGTTACAATCGTCTTTTCTTTCCCGTTGTGACGTATATCCGAGTAAAAAAGGCTTCTTGGACGGGACTTGATTTTATCCATGGGGAATTGATTGGATGGTTGTGGTTTGCTATTGGTCCATCTCCTGTGGGTTTGCAAAGTTTCCTTTTTTGGAATTTTTGGAAACTTTCTAGGACTTTTGGGAAATTTTCTGAAAATTTAAAATTTTTAGTCCCTTTAGTTATTATATATATAATCGAAACTCAGCAAATGGGCTACTAGCAAGCTCACCTCTTGTGTGCCAGCTGAGCTTGTTTTGGGTTAGTGCACAGATCGTCTCTTCTTCTTGAGCTCTTTTTCCTGTTGAGGCGGTCATAGACATATACTGTAGACGTCACCTTGGCTATGGTAGTTCATTGGAACGAATGCGTCAATAGAGCCGCCATCTTGAAACAGGGAAGCCCCTCCACTTTAATGCATCAGCGTCAATGTAGACGCAGGTCTAACGGAAATAAAATCACCATCAATCATCAATCATGAATGCAATTTTTCTTGTTTTTTTTTTTTTTGGTTTGTTCCAATGGTCCATCATTGATTCCAGATTTTTTTTTTTTTTTTTTTAAACAAAAACATTCTTCCTAGTTCAGATTTCATCCGTGAACATCATATGCTGCGCAAAAGTCCGCCACCATCAATGAATTCGAAGTAAAGGCAGAGATAGCAGTGTTACCTAGCTACTTCCTATGACAAGACCCCTGTTTGAAGATGGCGGCGGTTTTGACGCATGCTTAGAACCCCAAGGTGATGTCTAGTGTATATGTCTATGTGAGGCGGTTAGCAAACAGTGTTGCATTAGCTTCTGGAATGGAGTGTAGTAGAGCCAGACCGATATATCGGCCGGCCGATATTAGGCATTTTCCAAAATATCGGTATCAATGAATATTTAAAAAATAAAATAAAAATGGACGAAACACGCTTCAATCATCTCTCCTTGGCCTGTTATATTGAAAATGTATGTTTTACAATTTGCAGTATGATGTATATTTGTTTTGTGATGTATTTGTATCAGTATGATTGCTAAATTATGGCTCATCATAGATTAGCTAACCACAAAGCTAGCTAATGCCACTATCATCAGTGGAAGACCACTAATGTTAACATTAATGAGCTTGGAAACAACAATGAACTTTTTCTCCCTAAATAAAGTAATGATTATTGTATTTATAACTAGCATATCTCTAGTTACAGTCCCTGTATTGTAAAATGTAAGTTATACTTGCGAGGAGCGAACATTTAGACATAGAGAAAAAGTATCAATTGTATCGTGTGCAGAAAAGTTAGCTTTTCTTTTACACGTGTGTGAAATCCAACAATATTTCATAAAAAAAAAAATATTGGCCGATATATCGGAATATCGGATTTTAAAACCCCAAAAATATTTGTATCGGTATCGGCCTTCAAAATCCTTTATCGGTCGGGCTCTAGAGTGTAGATTGCTTGTGAATGACTGTATTCGTCTGACTGAGACGTTGTTAGTGAGGAGGAAGCGCTGCAGATTACATCATCATCATCCTGCTGTGCTTCAGGAATATGGACGGCCAGCGGTGTTGGTTAACCAAAAGAATGGTGTGTTTGAGCAGAGAAGCGTGTTTCTGAGTTAGCTAGTAGCGCGGTGTGTGTTTAAGCTAGTCGTCAGTGTGCTCTGGGTTTGAGTATTGATTCACGTGTTCTCTCTGTCAGCCCTGTTGACAGAAATACTGTTGGAGGATGGTGGGAAATCCTGCTGGATTAGAGGAAACCAGTTGTGTGAATTTGTGACAGGTTACAGTTTAGATGGTGACTATTCTTTAAAATTGAGACCATTATCAAACTCCTTTTTGAGGCTGAAACTGTTATGAGTTATCTTTAGCAATTTAGATTTATTTCGCATAATAAATTAGACTTTCTTTTCACTGCTTTTTCATGTTCAGTGTCCTTCAGAAGTTAACATTGCAATATCAAACATTATAGAGGAAATTATAAGGTCACACAGCAGTAATCTTCAATTACCTGCAAGTCTGACTTTTTCCATGACATTTGACATCTTGAACTAACTTTAAAAGTCAAACAGCTTTGTCAAACTCCTCTCATCTCCATGGAAACAAGCTCGTACAGAAACCTCATCCTCCCTGCCCAAACCACATGACTGTTGCTTACATGTATCATCATCTTTGTTATAATCTATGAGTAAACATTAGGTATGATTTCATACTATCAGCAGTTGATTACATACAGTATGAGGCATCATTTTGAAGTCTTCCATTTGCAAGAAATTACATATAGAAGTGACTAATGCTGTGGAAACTAAGGCTGAGGATGTAATTAGAACAGACCCTGATTTCTTGCGAGTTGCCGTCACGTAATAACCCCGGGGGGAAGTGACCCTAAAGATGTGCCTTTCTCACTGGGTTAATCATTAGAGACCAGTAATAATTTGAGTGATTTGATAATGAAACTTAAGTCCCTGAATTGGCTTAACAAATTGATTAGATAGCCATGCAGTAAGATATTGTGCACATGTTAATGAACTGCTCGGCGAATTTGGAGAACATTTACAGAACAGAGTAAGAACGGTGTAATTATGACTGTATGGTTCTGAAACCTAGTGAGCGGTCTCACTGCCTGCTGCCTACAGGAGGTCACTACACTAAACGCTCACTTCCACAGTAGTTTCAATTTTGATATTTTTAGGTTTGACCTAAAAATATCAAAATTGAAAATACTGCGGAAACAAAAACACCTACATCTTGGATGCCATTGAGGTAAGCTAAAACGTATCAAAAAATAATTTTGTGAACTATCCCTTTAATGTCGAGCCCTGAATAATTTCCTACCCATCCCTTGCTGCCACTGAAAAAAAAAAATTAATTTTAATAATAATAATTATTATTATAATTCCCTATAATAATTCCCTATAATAATAATAATTCCCTACCGACCCATGACCTTAACTGACAACCAACCGGAACCAAACTTTTTTTTTATGGCTCAGAAATATGGTAATAACTGATTTCTATCTTAACATGTTTTAAATTGTAATTTATTCCTGTGATCAAAGCAGAATTTTCAGCATCATTACTCCAATCTTAAGTCACATAATCCTTCAGAAATCATTCTTATAGGCTGATTTTCTGCTCAAGAAACATTTCTTATTGTTATTATCAATGTTGAAAACAGTTGTGCTGCTTAATGTTTTTGTAGAAACTGCGGAGGAGAAAAAAATCAGGTTTCTTTAAATACAAAGTTACTTTTGTAACATAAATTTATTTACGGTCACATTGTATTAATTTAATGCACACGTGCTGAATAAAAGTATCAATTTATTTATATTCAAAATTAATATTCATTTTAGTTTTTTTTGTGCTGCCTAAATTAATTTGTAGCATTTACAATGATTTATTGTGTTGTTTTTAGTATTTTTAAGACAACAAATTGGATAAAATTTGAATATGGACCATTTATCAGTTATTATCAGCCATTACATGAAAATAATCTGCTAATTTTAATATCAGTGAATGCCTAATAACAATAGAACATACACATAATAGATTCTTCATTACCGTGAATTGTTTTAATGGATATGTTTCAGAGAAATTTCATGTAGTATACATATGAAGGACGCTCATTTGCCTGGCGGTATCTGTAGCTGGACCTTCTGAGACGGGTAAGACAGCACCTACAGTGCTTTAAAGTGCTTTGAAAAGGAAAAAGAAAGCGTTGTTGTGGTGCTTGGCTCTCTCCACATGCTTGGTGGCTGGTGCACTTTACTAATGGCTCTCGATTGAAGCCAAACCCTTTGTTACTTTGACTGACCTCCAGTGAGACTGCCTCTACTCGACCCTCGGGTCATTGGATGTCCTCAATAGAGCATGAAAGCAGCGTTGCATCTCCTTCATCTCATTAGATCTGGTGCTGGCGAGCCTCACCTTGTCTTTCACTGACTTTACCCCATGTGGAAATCTTCTTTCTTTATATTATAGGGACTAATAAGAGATTCCTTTTGATATGCCTTTTTTATTCAAAGCAGCCTTCAAAGTTGCTGTCGCCATCTCGCAGGCTAACTGTAAAAGTGAGGATAGCAGAGATGCTGTGAGGCATGACAAACAGATTGCCCATAACAATCTCACATCTTTCTGAGCATGTGTCAGTGTGGTTGCATCATTTCCTCCATTTATGTTTGGCCAGGAGGAAGAAAGGTGGATTACCTCTCCTTTTCCTCACAAAACACAAAGAATGCTGTCAGATGAACTGAAAAATTGATCAAACCTCATATGGGGTCAGGCTATGTATCATGATGCAATTATGATGCCTTTATGGGCTCCATGTATTTTCTTTTCTAAAGGCGGAGGCTCTGGAAGTTAACTACAACAAACTCTAGCCAATATCCTCAGGTTTTTGTTGTTTTTTTATGCTCCAATATGAAACATCTGGGACATTTTAATGTCAGCCATCACAGCACTCGGTTCCAATCTAATTATTTGCTGATGAAAAAGTATTCGACAAGCTAGAGGAATCAGCAGTGGTGCCCGGCACAATGCACAACATGATAGGAATTTGTCAGAGCGCCTTCTGCTTTGTCAGTGAATGAATCTAGATCTATTGTGATAATGACATGATGAACAGCTCCATGGAAACCTCATCTGTGGCACTGATCTTTAAATTCTCTCCTGGAAAAGAAACTCAAATAAATGTCTCATAGTCAATTCAGTTTGGTATTAAATTCCAGCTTCTATAGACACTCACCTAAAGGATTATTAGGAACAGCATACTAATACTGTGTTTGACCCCCTTTCGCCTTCAGAACTGCCTTAACTCTACGTGGCATTGATTCAACAAGGTGCTGGAAGCATTCTTTAGAAATGTTGGCCCATATTGATAGGATAGCATCTTGCAGTTGATGGAGATTTGTGGGACCCGAAGCTCCCGTTCCACCACATCCCAAAGATGCTCTATAGACGCTTTCATCAGACGCGTTGCCATGGTGATGAGCTGGCCCAAAGTTAACTTCCGTTCTGTTCGTTTATTAGTGTTTACTGGATAATATGGCATTGACTACAAATGCAGTGAAAGTTAAGGTGATGAGCGGGTTGTTGAGCTGTGGGGTGCAACCTGACCTAGGGAGCAAACGCAATTTTTTAAAATAAAAATGTCAAGGTTTCCTATGAGGGAGACGGTGGTACTAAAATAGCCTAGCTATGTTTATCTGAGTGATAACCGGTACAGTGTTTCCCATACATTTATTAGTGGCAGCCCACCACATTATCAGCGCTGGCCGCCACATATTGATTTCCGTGTTTTTAACAATTTAAGATGGGAAAAGTTGTAATTGACTGCAGAGTTGCGTGCAGCACATTTTCACACGCTCTCTCTCTCTCTCTCTCTCTCTCTCTCTCTCTCTCTCTCTCTCTCTCTCTCTCGCAGACACATTGACAGCTGACCAGTCTGTGTATTGAATCATAAACAGCGCTGCACAGATCCATCCAACATGCTGTCAATGTGGAGACCCACCTTAAAAAAAGGTTAGCAAGCATGTAAGAAGCCTAGCTAATAAGGAGAGCTATGTTAACCTTATCAAACCCCGCTGTCGCGCTTGCCTCAGTTTTTTTTAACACTGTGGTAAATCAGACACGTCGGTAGAAAAACCTCCAATTTTTGTTCAACGGGTCTGGTAGTGTCACATTTCAGTTTGGCCAGGTAACATTTATTTTCTTTGACTGGCAAGAAATACCAGCCACTAAGGTTATTTACTTGTTATGGATTGTCTCCGCAAGTCTGCCGGAAGTTAAGTTTGGGCCAGATTAATGCACATGCGCAGTACCGTTTGTTTATGTTGTCACTGCTGAAAGCGTCTATTGGGTTGAGATCTGGTGACTGTGGGGGCTATTTTAGTACAGTCAACTCATTGTCATGTTCAAAAAACCAATTTGAAATGATTCGAGCTTTGTGACATGGTGCATTATCCTGCTGGAATTAGCCGTCAGAGGATGGGGACATGGTGGCCATAAAGGGATGGACATGGTCAGAAACAATGCTCAGGTAGGCCGTGGCATTTAAACGATGGCCAATTGGCACTAAGGGGCTTATAGAGTGTGCCAAGAAATCATCCCCAACACCATTACACCACCACCACCAGCCTGCACAGTGGTAACAAGGCATGATGGATCCATGTTCTCATTCTGCTTATGCCAAATTCTGACTCTACCATCTGAATGTCTCAACAGAAATCGAGACTCATCAGATCAGGCAACATATTTCCAGTCTTCAACTGTCCAAGTTTGGTGAGCTCTTGCAAATTGTAGTGTTTTTTCCTCTTAGTAGTGGAGATGAGTGGTACCCGGTGGGGTCTTCTGCTGTTGTAGCCCATCCGCCTCAAGGTTGTGCGTGTTGTGGCTTCACAAATGCTTTGCTGCATACCTCGGTTGTAACGAGTGGTTATTTCAGTCAAAGTTGCTCTTCTATCAGCTTGAATCAGTCGGCCCATTCTCCTCTGAACTCTAGCATCAACAAGGCATTTTCGCCCACAGGACTGCCGCATACTGGATGTTTTTTCCTTCTCACACCATTCTTTGTAAACCCTAGAAATGGTTGTTTATGAAAATCCCAGTAACTGAGCAGATTGTGAAATACTCAGACCGGCCCGTCTGGCACCACCAACCATGTCACGCTCAAAATTGCTTAAATCACCTTTCTTCCCATTCTGACATTCAGTTTGGAGTTCAGGAGATTGTCTTGACCAGGACCACACCCCTAAATGCGTTGAAACACCTGCCATGTGATTGGTTGATTAGATAATTGCATTAATGAGACATTGAACAGGTGTTCCTAGTCAAGTCAAGTCAAGTCACATTTATTTATATAGCGCTTTTCACAATACAGATTGTATCAAAGCAGCTTCACAGTGATAACATGAAAGTAGCACAACACAGATCAACAACATTGCTAAACACTAAATAACCCCAACTGAGCAAGCTCAAAGCAAGCCAAAAGCAAGGCGACAGTGGCAAGGAACCAAACTCCATCAGATTGGATGGAGAAAAAACCTTGGGAGAACCCAGGCTCAGTCGGGGGCCAGTTCTCCTCTGGCTTACATTCATATTGTTTAAATATAAATATTAAATATAAATATTGTTTATGAATCAAACGGCGCCATAACATATCGCAGGCGTTGAGTCGTCTCATCACAGGCGTTGAGTCGTCTCATCACAGGCGTTGGGGCATCCGAAATCCCCGTGAGAGGCTGGACACAAAACTGGACCTGACGAACGCCATTTTTCTCGGGACAAGCGTCCCGAGATAACAGCAGAAAGGCAGATGGGAAATAATTAGCATAGCTGATGTTCATAATGATTTCCGTTATAACTCACAAACTCTCCGTAACCCGAACTCTCCGCAACCCAACCATACGCGCCGACCCGTTTGTCTAAAAGGCTGTCGAGCCCCACTGGGGTTCCTACTAACCCTTTTGGTGAGTGTACGTAGCACTGTGATTGAATTAAATCTCACCTTAGCGAGTGGCTATTATGACTTTAAAGGGATCATATTACTGAGACACTGGAGTGGATGAGGATTTTTGCAATTGCTAAAGAAATTGTAGATTGTTAAACAAACCACGGTTGTCGTTTCGTATAAAGGTGGCTGTGGAAATCTAACATCCAGATCACATCCACACGTACAGAGTGTGACTTGAATCTCATTTTTATGAAAAACACTTGAGAAACAAGAGCCACTGCAAAGTAAATGCTACAGGGGAGAATATATTCTTCCATAGATACCAGGGAATTAATTAGGGAAAAGCTGCACGAGTCAGACATTTTGATTTAACTCTTGTGAAAATTAAGATATGCCTACACATAAATGAGTACAGTTCTTTGACAGGTTGCATAAGTTACATTTCTATTGGTTTTTACACATAAATCTGCTCCTAATATAAATGTCAGTTTTAAAGTGTGTGAGCTGAAGACCTCATTCAGGTTATTCATACAGGACAAGCCTGAAAGGTTCTCATCTCAGACAAAAGACAGATTACCAATGTTTACAAGTAACATGGGAGAGTAAATATTTTTGATTTTGCAAGAAATGAATTTTTGTTTTGTTTTTCATTTATAGCTGAAATTGGATCTTGAGAATAACAGACTAATAATAAAACTGTCTCATTGCATTTTAATGGCTGTTTGGAGGGATTACCTTTCTTCACTTGCATGATAGGAAAACCTTCAGAAAAGCACCGAAGTCTCCTCTCGTTCAACATTGTTAGTGTGAAAGTGGCTTGTAGAAAGCAATTTCAGCACACTAGACTTTGATCTTGTTAGTATGGGTATTATGGGCGCAGTCTTATGACGGAGCACTGAGCCTCTCTGTACTAAGAAGGATGAATTATGCATTTTGCCCTCCTGCAGTAAGTGTTTTCTTTGGAGACTTCACATCTGTTGAACGCATGACAGAGAAAAGACTGAATCTGACCTTTTATTTTGCTTGCACAGCTTCTGAAATCTAACTTTGCTATTAATGTCAATATCAGGCTGCTGTTCTCAGAGACCATATTACTCAGAGACACTTGGAAACCCCAGATCTGACAGACTCAATTCTGAATGATACATCTTGCCTGAAATTCAAAGTGCAGATCTGGATGTCACAGACATCAACCAAACAATCATATCACAACAAATGAAAAAGCATAGCTCATGGTATCAACTGCCTCACACATAGCTCATCGCCTATGTCAATATTAATGTTTTTAAAGCAGTGGTTCTCAACCTTTTTTGATTCCAAGGCTCCCACTGTCCACAACAATACTCAATATACCCCACTGTCCCTTTTAATTTGAATCTATGGACACTCGAGAAAAAAAAAAAAAGCTTCTTTATTGGCATTGATGGTTTGAGGAAGAACCTTTAACATCCATTCCACAAAATGATCTTTACAATGGAAAAAAGGGTGCTTTGTGGTGCTTTTCCACTACACAATACCAGCTCGACTCGACTGCCTCGCCTCGGCTCATCTTTGGTTTTCCACTGTGATGGAGTATCCAGAATAACCCCGCCATTTTTAAATAGTTTGACCTGGGAAAGTTACTAAACTTACTTAGCCTGGTTAAAACCAGACCATTCTAAGTTGAATCAGTCTGATTCCAACGAGTGATGTTCGACGGCGGCATCCATCTTTGTAATGTCGTCATTGTGTAAACCCCGCCCCAACGTTTCTGATTGGTGCTTCCATTTCGACAGATTGGAAATGGGCTTTAATGAGCTGTATGCCAGACTAACTTTCAGACCAAATCTAAATTTGCCGGAAGTTGTCTGGGTTTTCCCAGGCTAAAACTTACTACTATTATTGTGGCAACTCAGAAGAATACGCTGTGGTCAAACGAGGAGGTGCAGACTTTCCTTTGTTTGGTTGCCGAAGAGAGGATCCAGCGAGAGCTTGATGGGGCAACAAGGAACGAAAGGCGTCGCTATGACGACCGGGTACTATTTGTGGCGGTGCTGTCTACAATGGAAAACGGAGCGAAAAGCGAGGCGAGTTTAGTAATGGAAATGCGCCATCTTTAGATTGTTAAAATGTTCTTTACACTAAAAAACTGTTCTCTGAAAGGTTCAGTGAGGAACCAAATTTGTCTTCTATGGCAAAACTTTTGAAAAAAAAAACCTTTTGGAACTTTCATTTTCAAGAGTGTAATAGACCTTATTCAGAGCAGCGCCATGACAGGTATGAAAGTGAGGCTGTGAGGGATAGACTTACCGTGTTTCCAATAGCATCCGCTGTAAAAAGCTGAATAAAGCGGCTAGATTGCTTACATTGTCGGGAGTTTTTTGTCAACTGACATTTCTTGGAAAGATATTTTTCCAGTGTTTCATGAGCAGAACAATCCGAAAACACATTAAATAACAGTACAGCCCATTGAAGACATGCAAGTCTATCCCTCACAGCCTCGCTTTCATTCTCATTAAAAATCAAAGATGGCGCTGCCGTGAATAAGGCCAATAGTTTAGTTTATCTTTTAAATTTAAGAATTCCAGACGTTTTAAGAGCAGAATGCACTCGGTAAACTTATGGAACGCATTGCTGTTTTTACATTTGATGGAAATAAATACAATTTTCACAATGGATTGCACTAACAAATTAATTTTAGTTTGCAATTTTTGGCACCAAAAGTCAATACTGTATCTGTGTCAGGTTCAGCTCTGCAGACTCCAAAGGAGGTGAGGAACCAGAGGAGCAGGGCTAGATTTCGGTATGCACGTCTTTCTTTTCAACGATTCCCGAGAAGTTTTCCCACGGAGACATGGAAGCCTTATCACTGATGCTCTTTCAGTATGCGATCGTCTGTAAGATTTCATTAAACATGCTCTTTGTCCGCAGCCTAACTCGCTCTCTCGCTCTATGCATGTGTCACTCAGTTTCTCTCTACTGTTTTTCTTCTGGTGTGTGATGTTCTTTATCTGGCAGCTCTGTCATTGTCCTCTGCCCTTCGACTTTAATGGGATCCCGGATCTGCATCAAAGAGAGTCATTGATGTGCCCCTCGGAAGCTCTGACACTATCAGACTTGTCCAGAAGAGGAAGAACCAATGGGAGGACAGCGACGTTACATGACCCGACGACCATTGTCCATAAACAGGCGGATGAGAGGATGTCCTTCACGTCGTCATTCAGAAGGGATTTATCTTTTACTATCCCTTTCTAGAGTCATTTCGAGCAAGCCTCACCAAAAGGTGAAGGGTGGCGTCGCGGTGGTTAGTCACAGATCTGTCCACTCATTTTTTAAGCCTTTAGTGATGGCCTGTTCATTTTTCATGGTCAGTCCTGACTTGGCTTTGTGTAAAATCCTTCCGGCTGTTTGTCTTCGACAGGGACCTCGATTAAAATCCTGATAATACCTCTTAATGCTGCCTCTCCTTCCCTTGAGTGAGCTGTTCTCACTTCCCAAAGATTAGGATGGATAGATTGTGAGTCCAATTCACAAAAGATATTCGCCACTTCTGAGCTTTATTTAATCAATGTCACAAACCACGATTAAAAAGCGGATAAAAGAAAGTGCCCTTGTAGACTTTGTTCTCCTCCTGCACACCACGCATGGAGATGCACACCTGCATTTATGCTGAAAACATGCTATTTGTGCTTGTGTGTGTGTGTATTTATCACAGAGGGTCTTGAAGATGCTGACTGGTGCGTAATGACGATAGAATGTGGTGTAATTATACACAATACACATTACAGAAATGAAAGACTGCACTGTTTAATTCATCAGTTTGAATCCCAACACAGAGAGAACCGTTCAGACCGACCGTGATGTTCTCCCAATGCCATTTGAAGCAATTATTGTGTCCATTTCCTTTTTCATCAATGTCTTACTTTGAGCAGCTGTTGCATGCATGGATGTTGTGCTGAATGACTAATTAGTCCAGTAATTCACAGCCAGTGACATGTGTGGGGGCTTAACCAGCTACAGAGGGAAGCTGGAAATTCAAAACAGTATAATTAATAATTTCCATTCGCTTTGTTGTTGTTTCTTGTTATTAGTGCTTACATTCAGTACGGGAAGAAAACAAAATCATGTACATTTGTTGGCTGATGATTCAATTTGTGTAGAACACTGCCGTTCAAAGGTTTGGGTTTGATATGATTTTTAGAGCCCGTTCTCATCCTTTGGCGTCATATAGGTGACATTTCGTCAAAATCCTACGCATATGGCACCCTTTAGCGCCAATATAACACGCAGAAGCCAAGGCGTCATGGCATCATTTAGCGTCAATATGAGATGCAGATCCTACCCCAGACCTAAACCTACCAACAGTGCGTGTTATATTGACGCTAAAGGGGGCCATGTGCGTAGTATTTCGGCGAATTGTCATGGCGTCACCCATAGACCCCTTTTCAGTTGGTAAACATGACGTTTTTATGTGGGCGGAGCTTAGGTGGAGGCAGAACGATCCCTCTGGCCGCTTCACTAATGCTAGTCAGCAAGTTTTATTAGCTTGTTTTTTTAACAATGACTGGAGAAAATCTGATTTTATCTTAACGTGTAAGGTGTCCAGGACAACGATTGTTATTTTCAAAAGTTAATTTTAACGGACGGAACCAGATTGGCCGACCCGTAGCCGCCTACACGCTCACTCAATGCATGGATGATCTGACAGGATTAACGTTACGTTACCTCGGGTGAGTGGCCTGACTTCTACACCTACCTTATAGAGAAACCGATCGTAAAGAGAAACTGAGGGCGTGTAAATCTTTAGATGCCTATAAATATGTGCTGAATGGTCTTGTACAAGACTTGTGTGTGTATGATCCGCAGTTATGCCGAGCCAGGGCAGAGAAGACGACAATATAAATAGTGACATTACAGTGCGATTTTAATCATGTGAATATTTTCTAGAAATAAAAAGTCCAGAGACAGCATATTCATTTTTCATTGATACTTGTACCAAACAACACAATAAGATGACATTTAATAATAATAAAAGTAATTTAAGTGCTGGTTTGCATTGGCCACCTCCAGTTTTCACTTTGTTTTGCCTCCAGCTAGCGCCGTGACGTAAGCGTGACGTTGGCGCAAAAGGGGTCTATATGACGCCAAAGGATGAGAATGTGTTGGATTTTTAATGTTTTTAAAAGAAGTCTCTTATGTTCACCAAGGCTGCAATTATTTGGTCCTCAAGAAAAAGATTATTATTATTGTTTCGTACAATTTTATTTCAGGATTCTTCTTCTGATGAATATAACATTCAAAAGAACTGTATTTATCTGAAATAGAAAGCTTTTGTAACATACACTACCGTTCAAATGTTTGGGGAAATAAAATGAATCAATACTTTTACTCAGCAAGGATGCATTAGAGACTTCTGTTAAAAACATAAAAAATCATACCGATCCCAAACTTTTGAACATCAGTGTTTGTGTGTGTCTATGTGCGCTTCGATGTAAGCAATGCATTAACCCTTTAGTTGTGATCGTGGCCACTACTTTAAAACGGCTGTAAAAATGTATCAGATTTTTTTTTTGCACAAATCTATTAATCAACCTCAGTCCTGATCAAAACTACTAAATGTTTAAAAAAAAAAAAAAAATCAGGATTTTAACTCTTTAATTGCCAAATTCATAAATGATGTCTCTGATTTGGGGGGGAAAAAACACACAAAATGACTATTTTATTTCAATATATAAAATATTTTTTTAACCTTTTATCACAATCTTGGACATGTCAAAGATTAGAAAATGCATGATTATGATTACCCCAAAAATGCATGATTATATGGCATCATGGCTTTGCAATCAAAACATTTGGTTATAATGGAAGTCAATGGGGCAAAAACAGCCACGAACAGTAAATGAGGGTAAATGAATGAATCTAATGCTGCACAAAAACTAACACTGCATCAAAACCAATGTTGTTTCCAATCTTTGACATGTCCAAGACTGATAAAAGGTAAAAAAAAAAATCCAGTCCACAATAATATTTTATATTGAAAATAAGTCATTTTGTGTGTTTTTTTCCCCAATTCAGTGACATCATTTATGAATTTGGCAATTAAAGATAAAATCCTGATTTTTTTTTTAAACATTTAGTAGTTTTGATCAGGACTGAGATTGATTAATAGATTTATGCACGCACACACACACACAAAAAAAAAATATATATATATTCATCTGATTCATTTTTACAGCAGTTTAAAATAGTGGCTGTTTTCATCCACGAACATAACGTGAATAGTGTGTTTGCCAAGAGTGGACTGCGTTTTTGTACATTTTCAAGGCATTTTCCCAAAATATGTGTCAAAATAAGATTTGTCACCAAAAATCATCCCATTTGCTGAAACAAGGAAAAAGTTTTGGCCAAATTAAGACTCAAAAATACCCCATGATGGCTGAAAACAGCCACAACAGCACATAGAATTGTGATTAAACTGACCAGTGCATTAAACAGCTTTATCCAGTATTCAGACAGACCAGATCAACCTGACTACATTAAACCAACAAAAGTAACTTTTCAGAACAATAAATGTCTGTTTGTTTCACGATATATTTATTTTTGGACAAGCTTCTTGCAAATTCCCAAACAATCACGAGTTACTTTCTTTTTGAGCGGAAATGTTGTTCTTCCTCCTGTTCTTCTTTACAGATTATAGGAGGATATCTGTGTTTACATACAAGGCCTGGTGTCGGGCAGATTAGTGTTCTATTTCATTTAAACATCCTGAGCTTAACATTTACGAAGCAATTATGCCTCTAAATGTTCCCAGCCCCTCG
Source organism: Pimephales promelas (assembly GCF_988280905.1). NCBI lineage: Eukaryota > Metazoa > Chordata > Actinopteri > Cypriniformes > Leuciscidae > Pimephales > Pimephales promelas. The sequence goes on from NC_142778.1 coordinate 34,057,871, forward strand.
GGGAGTCGAACATAATGCTGAAAGATTGAGAGGCGTGAGGTATAGAGCTAAAGCACCTGTGGGCTCCGGTCTTTAAATTAAACCAGGAGGATGTTGTTAGATCTTTCACTGCGGTCTAATAATGAACTATTAATTAATGGGAAGCCTAAACCTATTAAGATTGATGTTCAACACTTGATGATTTGATGAGCCGTTAGGGCCTAATTTGCGATTTTACAGGTAAAACATTCATTATTCACTCGTTATGTATAAAACGCTGCTGTGTCAATATATTGACAAGACGGCGCGGATGCAGCGACAGGTGGTCCGGGCCGCTCATGTTTTCTGAGTGAGCGGAGACCCACCTTGAGCAGATAATTGGCTCTCCTTGGTGAGAAAGAGGAGGATGTAATTCAATCAAAGCATGATGCTGACAGCTATTAAGAGCCTTCGAGGACGTGCGCGTTAATATCGCATCAGCTCTCGACTGTCCGGTCCTGGCCATTGATTGTTTGTTGATTTGTAAGAATTAGTGATGGCACCTTTATGCACCGATTCAGGTGGACCCTGTAAAACTGCCAGGCAGACAGAGGGTCGATGGGATAATACATCTCTAGAGGATTGCTCTGTCAACACTGCCTGAGGGAACGCTCGCTCCTCACCTCCACGGGGCAGATTCGCTGCTTTGACCCTCACGGTACTCCCCAGAAAGCCAGATTGATAATAGCAGTTTAGCCCCTCGGTGTGCGAGTCACATTAGACCTTCAGCTTCCTCTCGGTCTCTCTCCCAGACAGAGTGCTGGAGGGAAAATAACCCCATCAGTTTAATTACAGTTCTCGAAGGGCTGATGATCTGATGAGTTAGTTACACTCGCTCATGAATTAATGATATCCCTCCCTTCTCACGTTATTTAGGCTGTGGAGTCAAGGGGAAAGCCATTGAAAGACTCAATTTGGGACTTCTATGGTGGTGAGCCACAGCTGGCATCAAGTCTCTACATGAAGGATGTGAATTGAGGAGTGTTGTCAAAAATAGCAATATTTCCATATGTATCCATTCTGAAATGGTTGCAATACTCCTTTTGTGCAGTTTCATACACTTAGCCGCCTCTCAAACAGCTACCGAGTGCAAAATGTACTTCTTTGTTGTGGCTTATTGCGCTTAAATACACACAAATGATCTCAAAATGACGGTCTTGGCGAGTATTCAGTCAGTTTTGGTCAAAAACGTATAATATGTTGTATAACAGATCCTTGCATGAAGTCTGCGACACACTACAAGATATTCGGACCTGCCCTAAGATGTCAGTTACATTTACAATAAAGTTTGGGGTTTATTGTGCGTTTTATTTAGCAAGGATGCATGAAACTGATTCAACGTGACAGTAAAGACATTTATAATGTTGCAAAAGATTTCTATTTCAAATAAATGCTGTACTTTTGAACTTTATAATCATCAAAGAACCCTGAAACACAATGTATCATGGTTGCTGTGAAAATTTTTAGCAGGACAAAAGATTTGAACATTAACAATACATGTTTCTTGAGCAGCAAATCAGCATATAAGAATGTAGCATATAAGTAATAACGCAGAAAATTCAGCATTGCGTCACTGGAATAAATTAAATTTTTGCTATAAATTTAAATGGAAAACGGTCAATTGAAATCTTATTAATATTTTGCAGTGTTAATGTTTTTTTAACTGTGTTTTTGTTCATATAAATGCTGTTAATGAGCATAAGATACTTTTATATATATAAATGATTACGGACCCTAAACTTTTTATATGGTAATGGTATAACTAGTATTATACCATTGTATTTTAATCTCTTTTTATTTTATTTTAACATCCCTTTCTTTTCTTTTTCATCTTACTAAATCTTAAATAATAATAATAATTAAACATGCAGTTTTTAAGACCTCATTAACGAAGTGACTCCAGGAATATACTTCAATTTTTTATCATATTAAAAAGGTCCATTTAAAATAATCTAGTCAAGGCAAAAAAAAAAAGATCACAACAACCATGAAAAACTTTAGAGGAATGGTGAACCGTGACATGATTTAAAATATCCACTTTCTCTATCTTACTCATTCATAAAAAATGCATCCTATTTTAAAATCTTAATGCCGTTAAGCCTTGTGGTCATGTTGCACCCCATAAATACTCCCTTAAATGATACATCATGACTCGTATCTGTTATTGTCTCTCAAATGCCCCCAGTTAAGCTGTAAAGATTTATGAGGGCTTAAACCAATACAGATGTGTATACATTCATCACCTGATCCCTTTTACATGAATTATTCAAATTCGCATGCCATATCAAGAGGTTCTGATTGCGACCACCATGCCCTCAGATTCCTCATTTTTATTAAGAGTCCAGTGATTTCCATTACACCAGAGTAGATGTTAAAACTTGCTGATTTACTCAGCTTTTGCCAAGATAAGCTCAAACTAAGATCTAGCTTTACGCTTCTCCATCCATTTACGCTTCTTTCCATATGATGGTGTGACTCTACAGACTACTGAATATTGCATTGCAATTCCCAGCCTTTTCTCATCCCAAGGCGTCATATGCTGACGCTTTTGACATTTCGTCTACATCTGACGCTCAATATGAGACGCAGATATATATATGGGCCAGAAGGCGCCTCCTAGTGGTCTAACCCTAAACCTACCCCAATAACCGAACAAATCTCTGTGTGTTATATTGACGCTAAATGTTCCATGTGCGTATGAAATTTCAAGTGTCAATATATGACGCCCTAGTATTAGAATGTGTTGCAATTCCTCCTCGTGTGTGATGGCTGCTCGCCATGTGAGAATGAGAAGTGGCAATCGCCAGGAGAAAGACATTCACTCTGCCTTTTATTTTATTTGTTTTACTGACTAGTAAGCTTAGATTGGTTTGTTTATTTAAGCATGAGATGCAGAGCTGAAGATTGAAATTCGCTCTTCTCTCTGTGTCTTCTCAAATAATGCTTGGGCTCCAACAGCTTGTACCATTTATCTGGGTCTCTATTGTTATAGAGATCAAAGCAAGAAATAATCTCTTCGATTTCATCTGAAACACGTTGATGTACTGCATGGCATGCACAATATGATTTTGTCAGATTTGTAACCGGTACTGTAACAGCCAATTTTACGCTGTTTTGCAATGTATTTATTTAAAAAAAAAAATGTTTTCACACATTTGGAAAGTGCACCTCGAACATGTCTTTCGGAAGAGCTTGAGCTACTCGCGTTAAATTAAAAAGCAGAGACTGTGCAGAAACACAAATGTGTTGATGCGGCCTTGATGGCCAATTATGTCACCCACTTCAATATTAAGCTGTTGAAAAGAGATAAGTTGGAATTTTTCACCTCCTGCAAAGCTGCTAAAAGAGGGTAGTCACAAGAGGACTGTACTGATAACCAGTTTTGTTTATCCCTATGCCTAAAATGTGTCAAAATATAATTGAATTTATACTTTTTTTATATCACTTTTTATCAGTGTTTGCCACCTTTAATAAAGTTAAACAAACATTAATTTAACAATATTGACTAAAATTAACTCGTTCTGTGTTCGCCGAATTCTAACTCTACCATCTGAATGTCTCAACAGAAATCGAGACTCATCAGACCAGGCAACGTTTTTCCAGTCTTCAACTGTCCAATTTTGGTGAGTAAATTGTTTTATTTACAATTCTTGTAAATTGTAGTCTCTTTTTCCTATTTGTAGTGGAGATGAGTGGTACCACGTATGTATGACGCGTGCTATGCTATCAACACGCATAATCGCTTTTCAGCGTGTTTATGAAAGCCATTGACTTTGCGTTACATTACTGTACCCAAACCCCGTCACTGGGGTTAATACCATTCATGAGTCTTCCCCTACCATCTAATCCTAGGAAAAAAGCCAGTCCAGATTTTTTGGGCTTCAGGGCATATTTTTTTTTTTTTCAATGCTTGACTACTTTTGACTCACACAGAAAAATTATTTCTCCCCACAGTTATAATTTTTTCAATACCTGAGAGCTTTTCAGCATGTTTATTAAAGCCATTGACTTGGCGTTACATTACTGTACCCAAACCCCGTCACTGGGGTTAATACCATTCATGAGTCTTCCCCTACCATCTAATCCTAGGAAAAAAGCCAGTCCAGATTTTGGGGCTTCAGGGCATATTTTTTTTTTTTTTTCAATGCTTGACTACTTTTGACTCACACAGAAAAATTATTTCTCCCCACAGTTATAATTTTTTCAATACCTGAGAGCTTTTCAGCGTGTTTATTAAAGCCATTGACTTAGCGCTACATTACTGTACCCAAACCCCGTCACTGGGGTTAATACCATTCATGAGTCTTCCCCTACCATCTAATCCTAGGAAAAAAGCCAGTCCAGATTTTGGGGCTTCAGGGCATATTTTTTTTTTTTCAATGCTTGACTACTTTTGACTCACACAGAAAAATTATTTCTCCCCACAGTTATAATTTTTTCAATACCTGAGAGCTTTTCAGCGTGTTTATTAAAGCCATTGACTTAGCGCTACATTACTGTACCCAACCCCGTCACTGGGGTTAATACCATTCATGAGTCTTCCCCTACCATCTAATCCTAGGAAAAAAAAATAGCGCTCCCCAGATGTAGATCTACTTTTTGCTTCGTTTCGTTTCTGACATTTACCGGCGTGTACATACACGCGGAATCACTCGGACATTTAACGGCGTAGACGTACACGTACACGCGGATAGCTCGAAAAACTAACTTGACTTGAAAGTGGCGTGTATGTTTACGCAAAAGTCATGATGTCATGTTGCATTTTCAATGTTCAATGTTGACTGGCATCATCCATATTAGGTGTGGCATTTGTAACGACATAAATAATTGAATAGAAATGTCACATTTAACATCCCCACGGTTTTTCTCTCGCATGTTCATTCTCTCGAACGGCTGCACAGTTTAGTCTCCTACAGACTAAGAGAGTGTAGGCATTATTCTCCATCTCTTTCACTGTGCATTCGGCTGTATTAAGACCGCCTCAGGGCATAATAGTGAAAATGGCAGGCAAGTAAAGCTCTCTTGCTGTTCAGATCACAAACGTGAGTCTGAGAAAATGTGTGTTTGACGTGGTGTGAAATGTGATGACTTTCTCTCGCTCGTTCAGGCGCCAGTCCAGATTTTGGGGCTTCAGGGCATATTTTTTTTTGCTTCCAATGCTTGACTACTTTTGACTCGCACAGAAAAATTATTTCTCCCCACAGTTATAATTTTTTCAATACCTGAGAGTAAATACCGACTGGTTTGAGCACTGTATTGATCGGTCAGCATCTCTAACAGTGCCATAAAGATTTGGAGATCGCTCACACTGTGCTCAGTGTGTGTTTAGTGGATCTTGTTTCTTGGACATTTTTGTAGACCTATGTATATGTGCACTTGTTTATTACCGTATTGCTTGTGATTAATTGTCTTATCTTCAGTGCCTCAAAAAAATGTTTTAACTCTTTGATTTTTGTGCATAATTGCCAAAGTAATGGTCAAACACATTTGTCCTTCCACCAAACTTTTAGCATAAGGTCAAAGTCTCCCGTTGGTGAAAATCAAGCAATATGCTTTAAGCAAATCCAGAAGTTGACACCATTGCTGAGTATTTTCTCTTTAAAACTGCAGTGAACCAAAGACTGAAAATCCCTGTTTTGAAATCGCTGGTGTTACCTTGGTGTAACGTGTGATCGTCAACGAGTGGATCTCTGAGCAGGTGCGAGGCAGTGGAGGCGGGGCTCATTTGCATATTCATAGAACCGCATATACTAAATTTGGCAATGGTGTAGAGTTACATTCAAGCTATTTTAAAGCATGACGTGGAAAAAAAAGGGGGAAAAAACGTTTAAATGTAATTTTGGTGAGTTTTAGGGGATACAATTATTGACTACATAACAGGGGGACTTTAAGAACAGTGTTTTAATAGTCACAATAAATTATTGATGTAGTACAAGAGAATATACTCAGTACCTAGTGTAGTTATAGACATTGTGTATAAAATTTTATTGTCTCAGTTCTTCTTATATCATCATGTGCTATAATATTCCTATAGGCCTATAAAGAAAGACCTTTTCAAATAGCAACTAGGACATTTTATTTCAACTGTAAAAAGGTAACGTGAGCTTGTAAATATAATGTATTGCACATGACCACCTGTATGCCTGTGGTATTCAGAGCTCGTATCAAAGCCCGGAAGCCGTGTGAGAGTGTTTTGGATCAGTTTTATATTCACTGATCTTGTATGTCCATTTCAATACCTGGCAAATGTAAGCATTTGATTTTCTGTGATGAATTCGACATTGATTGCTATTGTAAATTCTGCTGATTTGTCACTAGTGTTGTCACGGTACCAAAATTTCAGTATTCGGTACCGATACCAGTTAAAATTCACGGTTCTCGGTACCAATTTCGGTACCAAAGCTTAGTTTAAATTTACATATATTTAAGTGTTTATCACGGTTACAAGTATGGAAACTGTACATTCGTATTATAAACACTTTAGAAAAAGATTAGATAAAATGACCTAAAATAAACAATAGTATACACTAACACATTTTTAAAGTTGTTTGTAAAGTTTTAATCCATTATTTATTTAATGCACAATGAATTAAGTGAACAAACATGAACAATCAGGTGTTTGTAATAAATAACATTTTCAAACATTAATTAATGTTGTAAAAATATATTGTTCACTCAATGTGTTGATAACTAAGTAATGTTTATGAATGGTATCTTTGTAGCATTACCATAAAACATGTTTTATTTGACTTGACTGTCCTTTTATTAATCTAAAACTGCATTCATATTTAATTTTAAAAAGGCTTTTTAAACCTGCTGAGTTATAAAGGCAAGAATACGCCTAGAACTGGCACTGACATTAAATGACAATACTAATACCAGTAGTACTCTGGTGTCGGGTGGATACTACTGTGCTCATGTACTCGTAAAACTACCCCGAAAGCACTTTAGAGGCCGTTCACATGTCGCGCGTGTTTTTTAATTATATTTTTGCGCGTGCTTATTCTTTCCAAAGCGCTTGCTCTCACGCGGCGTCTGTCGTTGCTATGCAACGCCAACGAGTTTTTATTAGGAGCGCGCTTGAATCACGCCTATATTTGAAATTGCGAATTTGCATGTAATCGGCCTCTTATGGCAACGTGACATTAGCCTAATCCAAAATATTTCCATATGTGGCTCTTTCCTCTTTTCGTGTCAACAAGTGGATTCAGAGAGAGAGAGCCATATCAGCGTTATGAAGAGGACGCAACTGTGCACGTTTCAGACAGCGCGTCTAGAACAGAACTGGATTAACCTGGTACTCGGTACCTAGAAAAGCTGGTACCGTAACATTTTTTTTTTTAGTACCGACTTGGTACCGAAGTACCGAGTTTTTTGACAACACTATTTGTCACCAAAGAAACTAAGTATTAGCTGTCTAACACATATGCGGTTTTATCAAAATGACAAAAGGTTGGCTTTTGATAGTCCTGAATACACTATACAACAAACTATGTAGTATTGGGGAAAAATTTCGGTTCAATCAGAGTTTAAAAGACTCTCTCACATTTAACTCATCACTGTTGCAAATCTAGGTATGGTTTTTGTACAAGACAGAAATGTTACACTCTTAAAGGAGAACTCCGGCGCAAAATGAACCTTTGGTCTAATTAGACATTGTTACCTAGTCAACCGTTATCTGAGATTTGTTTTCATGATTGCCGAATGTAAATAGTTTTATCTCTAAAAACAGTTTAGCCTATAACGCTAGTATAATGCTAGTATATGGGGGCATAGAGTAATGACAAATAAAAATAGCTAGTTCATACCACTAACAAGGCTCAAAATAGCCCCACACTAACACGATAGCATAATAAGGGTCCCTACATTCAAACCGAAGCATTGAGAACTTTGTCAGTGTCCAAACAGTTTAATAAGAAGATATTTTATACACAGTCAACTTTGCGAAAACATGAAGAAGCCATCTTTGAAAAATAGTCTCTGCCAGTCGATCTACGAACACCGATCCAAATTCGCCAACGTTTAACGCCTGGTGACTAAACAAAGAGCGCCAATGTGAAAACGGCACGTAAAACGCCACGCGCAAAAGCGCGTCAGGTTCGTTTTTTTTAATTCGATGCACCGCGTCAAAAACTATCCAAGCAATGAGATTGGCGCTTTTGCTCACGTGTTTGGAGCTTCTGAAGTTACAGTAAAACACAAGTTGGGGGCGCACAAACACAAAACGATCTTGCCGAGCACACATACCGAATGGAGAAGAAGATATAGGCCAAGTAGCGTCGCCGTCTACACAGTCAGGAAGAAATAAGACGAGGAAGATGCGAGGCAAGATGAATGTAGAGCTGCTGTTCTCGTTGATGTTAGAACATAAAGAACTATATGACAAACACGACAAGGACTACAAACATCTTGATAAAAGAAAACTGAATGGAGTGGTATTGCAGAGCAAATCGGCGCCATCTAATGTTAGGGAATGAATTTGCATGTTCACTCAGCCCATCGTCAGCGAAAATCGCTTGGGTGTGAAAACAAAAAACGCGTTGTTTTATATTTTATGCTTTTTATGGCCTTTTAATGACTAATTAAACCATATTCTTGGAGCTGAGGTGTATTACACCTCTGTGTGTCAAAGCAGTGCGCCGGTTTCATTAGGAAAGCTTTACATACAGTACAGTATGTATATAGTTTGCTGTATAGTTGCTGTATCTTTTATTTATTTATTTTCTTTATGTGGTTAAAGGATTAGTTCACTTTTGAAAAAACTTTTGCTGATAATTTACTCACCCCCATGTCATCCAAGATTTCCACGTCTTTCTTTCCTCAGTCGAAAAGAAATTTAGGTTTTTGATGAAAACATTCCAGGATTTTTCTCCATATAATGGACTTCAATGGGAACCGGATGGTTCAAGGTCCAAACGATAGTGTTAATAACAGTTTCAGATGCAGCTTCAAATGTCTTTAAACGACACCAAACAACGAATAAGGGTCTTATCATGCGAAACGATCGGTTATTTCAAAGCTTATTCCAAAAATGTAACTTTTCTAAGGACAAATGCTAGCCTTGTAATATATTGTGAGGCGCGTTTGCAACGTCACGTAATACGTAATTACGTTCAAAAGGTCACGGGCGACGTAGCCAGAAATACAGAATCAAAATCGTCCGACATCGTTGTTTTACCTTTTAATTCCTTTTTTGTAAACAGCGTTTGAGTTAGTTTTCACGTTCAACCTATGCGTTCAACTTGTAAACACTCTGACTCTGTACTTCTGGCTACGTCGCCCCGCCGTGACCTTTTGAGCGTAATTACGTATTACGTGACGTTGCAAACGCGCCTCACAGAATGGAGAAAGGCTAGCATTTGTCCTTAGAAAAGTGACATTTTTGGAATAAGCTTTGAAATAACCGATCGTTTCGCATGATAAGACCCTTATTCATCGTCTGGTGTCGTTTAAAGACATTTGAAGCTGCATCTGAAACTGTTATAACTGTCGTTTGGACCTCGGTTGGACCTGGTTCCCATGGAAGTCCATTATAAGGAGAAAAATCCTGGAATGTTTTCATCAAAAACCTTAATTTCTTTTCGACTGAGGAAAGAAAGACATGGACATCTTGGATGACATGGGGGTGAGTAAATTATCAGCAAAAGTTTTTTCAAAAGTGAACTAATCCTTTAAGGCCTTTCTGAAGTAAATGAAGTCCTTGAATGGTGCAGTTGAACAGGTTGTTGGGTTATTGAACACTGACTGGTCTGTATACAGTAGGTTTCAAAATGTGTTAGTATGCAAACACAGCTGTGATATTTATTGCTGTAGTGAATAACGATGTAGCGTCAGCATATTTAAATGCTGAGAATTCACCCGAGAATTAATGAGGATGACAAAATCGTGACAGAATTTCGATAGGGTCTGCGTTAAATCAATTTACAGACTATATTTCAAACCTTCCTTGGTTATCAAAAATACAGACAGATCATCAGTGACACATTGGAGTGGAGTCCACATAGATACGTACACTGTGTGAGTTAACCTGAGTAGTTGCAGTGAAAGTAGAGCATAACATTTACAGGATTTCCATTTCAGATATCTCTCAAACATGGAAGTCTATTGGGAAACAGCAAGCATGAGGCGACAGTTAGGCAGAGGAAAGAAGCCAGCGCTCTCTGTCATCATAACGCAGACCTGAATTCGACAATATTTTATTGTTATGGGGGACAAGGATGTGATATGAGACATCTGACGTAATCAGTCACAAAGCGTGTACGTGCACACAGACACTCCAGCATGAAGCTTTCTGACAGCACTCTGCCTCCTGTTGGTAATGCAGTCTGACAACAACCAAACCGCAGACTGATTAAAGAAGCCATTCTATATATAAGCATTTCAGAAGCATTTTTCATGTTTTTGTTTATACACTGAAATTATAAAATCATTTGTAGAGGTTTTTGCAAGGCATTGTATGCTGCAAGCATCAATATAATTCAATCTGATATCATTTAAATACACTGTAAAAAAATTGGAGTAGGATTTACTTGAAAAAACCTTGCTAAACGATCTCACTCAGAAAATGCTAGTAAATTTACAAAGATTTGCCAAGTAAAAACCTAAACATATTTATCAGTAGCTTTAATTAGAAATCTTTAAGTTAAATTTACTTGGAATATGGAATTAAGTAAACTTTACAAAAAATAAGTAATTTTAACTCGGCTTGTAAAAAGTTGATTAATACCAATTTCCTTTGCCTTTGTATTACACTTCACTAAAACAATTATCTTGAATTTTATTAGTCATTTATAGTATGTTCTTTACTTAGATCATCTAAGTAATTTATATATACATCATGTCAGACTTTAAGCCTTATGTGAATGCAAACACCTCAATACTTGGTAGACAATGCACAATGGTGGTAACATTTGATGGATCGTTTTTGTGTTTAAATGTGTCGTTTTAAGCAAAAAATTTACTCGAAATGTCACAAAATGGCAATTTACTAATACTGAAAACAAAAATCAATGATAAAACAGTGTAAATACAGCTGGAAACCAGTGAAAAATGAACCTCATTAATTATTCAAGGTCCAGTGCATGATGGGAACCCCAGTATCAGAAAAGTTGAGTAATTTTTACTTAATTTTATTGAGTGTATATTACACTTTCATTTATACTCGCTTGAAATAAGTACTGATATGGAATTTACTTAGTTTTTTTTTTTAAATTCTTGCCTGAACTAACTTTTTCAAGTAAATTACATTGGGTTTTTTCACTAGTATTTACTTAACCAAAAAATCATTTTTTACAGTGTATGATGTCTTCCTTTTTAAACATGATTTGAATCCCATTTTTATAATCATTACAAGATAATCCTGAAAGCATGTTTGTTGCAGTTACACATGCATGCTTCTTTTCACTGGCACCATGAAAATTTAGTCAAGGTTATTCAACCTGGCTGGGCACTCGCTTCCATTATATTTGTGTTTTGCATTCATTATACACTAGTGTTATAACTGGCCTTGAGTCTAATTCTTCTTCCAAATGACCAGTGGTGCATACATCTAATTTAAAATTCAGACGGCCACTTTGCACACAGTGCGGTGATCCATTTATTTCACCAAATTGAAAAGCCAGATAGATTGCACATTAGCGCACTTAGGTTTAGTTCGCCAGCACAAAATGCTTCCAATAAATATTTAACAGTGTTTGTAATGTCATCTTTGAGGTGAATTGGCATCACACACACACCATTGTCTTTATAGCTTTTCACACCAAAATCCTGTATTAAGTTTGTCTACACTGAAGATACTGTATAGCGACCAGGTGCAGTTATAGTGTGTTTATTTAAAGTCCCCCTGTAGTCAATAATTGTATCCCTTAAAACCAAACCAAAATGACAAATTTAATAGTTTTTTCCTTCCTTCATGTCTTAAAATAGCTTGAATGTAACTCATTGCTTCATGTAGTATACGCTGATCTATAAATATGCAAATGAGCCCCGCCTCCACTCACTCGCACTAGCTCAGAGATCCACTCACTGATGACCACGTCGTTTCCACCTTCATTTTTTTTCAACTTAAATGACATTAAACTGGCTTAAAAAAATATGAATCATATAATTTTTTTCAGTTAACTTTTGTTGTATTATGCCCAGACTGTTAACATTAACGGAGATTGCATGTGCAACTATTTATATAGTTTAGAAGTGTTTGTATATATAAGTATTGCTGCAATACATTATCATTTTTAAGTAATTTTTTAAAAAAATATATTTTTATAAACCCCATAGATTGGAACTTTTAGGATATTTTGAAGAACGTTGGTACATACGAGCCCATTGACTTCAATTGTATGGATAAAAAATGAAAGCATTTATCAATCTTCAAAATAATAATTATAATATAATTATTTTATATTCCACAGAAGAGAAAAAGTCATGCAGGTTTGGAATGACACAAGGGTGTGTAAATAATAAAAACATTTTCATTTGTATGTCTTTTAAAGTGACGACTGATGCTGACATTTCTCCGATCTTGCAGTATTACATTCTTTCTAAATCTGATTTGTAATATATGAATCAATAAAACTGTGAACAAGATTCAAAGAACAGTGAACAAAAAAAGCAGTTTGTCAAAATACATATTACTGCACATAAACATTGCTGATTATTTACATTAAACTATGTGATGCAATCTAATCAGTAGGTTCATGGATGTGGTAAATGGCATCACATTACATTATATATTTTGACTGAATAAACTGCAGAAAACAATTTTGGCCAAACAGTATACACTCATTCATAACCGAGGTTCTGCTGCATTGAGAGATGCCCTTTATTGTTCATGCTTGAAAACTGTGACGGAGGAACTTTAAATGTCAGTATGATACAGAGAAGGGGAGTAATTCCCTGTCCTGAATCTACTTGTACATATTAGTCTGCTGGAATTTCACATTTTACTGTCGAAAAGAGGAACTATCTGACCTTGCACTACTGGACCATGACTCTAAAGAGATAGTTCAGGCAAAAAATATATATACAGTATATAATAAAATACTGTGGTCAGTTAGTCACATTCATGTCTTTCTAAACCTGTGTTACTTTCTTTTCTTTTTCTCTGGAACACTAAATAATATTTGGAGAATGTTTTGACTGCTTTAATCCATACAACAAAAGTCAGTCCAAAACAACATTGGGCCCATTGACTTTAAATATATGGACAACAGCAGTTTAAAAAGTGTGTGTGTGAGGCAAGTCATAAAGTTTTAGCACTGACCTTTTGGGTAAGTTACTCTAAAAAAGTAATTAAGTACTAGCTACTAATTAAGTTTTCAACAGGGTAATTACATTACTGTACTAATGACTAAATCTAAAATGTATTGCATTACTTGTTACTAATTACATTCTAAACCCCATATCAACCTCGACCAGTTGAACAACACAAAAGATTGACATGAAACTGCTCTTTTAATTCTTTCAAATACATATAAAATGGCATAAAACATTCTGACCAAAGTATTTAAAGGGAGAATGTTACATTAAAAACATACATTTTAGCATTAGATGTTACATTTTGATGTTAAGTCCACTGTTTTAGATAGAATTGTTCTTTACAATATGTTTCCTGAAAAAAATGTTTCCTGATAATTTACTCACCCCCATGTCATCCAAGATGTCCACGTCTTTCTTTCTTCAGTCGAAAAGAAATTAAGGTTTTTGATGAAAACATTCCAGGATTTTCTCCATATAATGGATTTCATTGGGAACCAAACGGTTCAAGGTCCAAATGAGAGTTTCAGTGCAGCTTCAAAGGGCTTTAAACGACACCAGACGATGAATAAGGGTCTTATCTAGACCCTTCGAGTCATGACTCGGAAAAAGATTTGTTCATTTTGATGAACGAGTTCGAACAGGAGCGTCACAAACGCTCATCACAGAACAGAACAAGAGCGAGCTTTTGAGCTTATAAAATTTAAACTTTTTTTATTTATTTTTAAAATAGCCGATCGCTTCACTAGATAAGACACTTATTCATCATCTGGTGTCGTTTAAAGCCCTTTGAAGCTGCACTGAAACTCTCATTTGGACCTTGAACCGTTTGGTTCCCATTGAAGTCCATTATATGGAGAAAATCCTGGAATGTTTTCAAAATCATTAATTTATTTTCGACTGAAGAAAGAAAGACGTGGACATCTTTGATGACATGGGGGTGAGTAAATTATCAGCAAAAGTTTAAAGTGAACGACTCCTTTAATGCAATTACATCAGAACTAAAAAAGTAAGTGCAACCCCTGATTCAATCCCAATTTTAAAGAAAATGTGATTAAATTATAGTAATTAATTACTTAGTAATGCATTACACTCAAAACTGGGACTGATATTAGTTTCTGCTTACATATGTTAAATGAAAATATTCACACATAATAAAATAAATAAATAAAGCTATTGGGAGCTACAAGAAAGACCTAAAGCTCAATATGTGAGAATTTTTTTTTTGATATATAAGAAAGAAATCTCGCATAGAAATGCATTGCTGTGCTAAATCTTCTTAGAAGTAAATGTCACCAACAAATTACATATTATCATTGAGGATTCGCTTTGGAAAGGAAATTGCCACTTGTCAGCATTCTCCACTTAGCCTCTATTACTGTGTTCAGCAAAATACTGCTAAAGTCTATTGGTTGCATCTTAAAAAGGCTAGTCTTATGTCCTCAAGGAATGCTGTAGGCCTAATGAAAAATGAAGGATGCTGTTCATTAGTCAAACTTCCTGAAACTACTTTTGAGGATGTGAAGAAACTGACTGAGAGATGGGGGGGGAAGAGTTTGAGAGGGTTACTTTAGGATTAAACGATGACAAGTAATATTCTTAATTCTCGCTAAATATAATCCCATAAGAGCTGATGTGACATGCACATTTCTTTGCATCGGGGGGAAATTGTACAGTTATCTTATTTTTGAAATAAGATGTGCTGCAAGTTTCCTATAGATACAACTTTTGTATTTACTGTAGCGTTTCCTATAACAATTTAGAATTTTAATATGATTCAACACACTGGTGTCCCACATTTCAACATGGTTAGGCATATGCAAACACGCTTCCTCCACCATGGGATCCTTTTGAGTTTTAAAAAATGTTTCGTTTTCTTTCAATTTCACCACTCATTTGGTTTTCACACTTGATGACTAAACAATGCTCTTGCTTGAGGCATACAATAATAGGCTATCATGCTGTGCTACAGATAAGGTTATACTCCGAGTGTCCTTTACATATTTAGTACCTCTCTTTCACACCACTGAATAGTTGTTTTATGCATGTTTTGTGGTGTCACTGTTGCAGAGGTTGGGTACAGAATTAATATTTTACATATTGAACTTTGGTTCTTTAAAGAGCCTTTGCCTACTGAGCATTTTATTAATTACATTTTTTCTACACAGAATTAAAAAAAACAAAAACAAATTTCGTAATAGTGTATAGTCATTTAGCATGTGCTTATACAGTACATTACACTTAGGCTATGTACTGTAAGCAATCTGACCATAAATGGTTCGCTCAAGGACACAATAGTGAAAGCATAGATCTTTAATTTACTCTATCCCAGATCGTTAACCATTAGACCACCCACCCCAAAATGTGTGTATATATATATATATATATATATGAAGAGTTCAGATGCAAAAGCCTCTAAATGCCATTTGAAATTTTGAAAGTTCTAAAATGATCATTTTTATCAAGCTTGTATATTCAAGTTCAGTAATTTCACTTAAATTACAATTAATAGGTAATCCTCATTGCAATTTAAGTGAAATTATTGAACTTAAATATACAAGCTTGATAAAAATGATCATTCTAGAAGAAAATTTCAAATGGCACTTAGAGGCTTTTGCATCTGAACTCTTCATATATATATATATATTATTTAACCCTTATTTAACCAGGGAAATCCTTTGAGTACAAGTCTCTTTTGCGAAGGAGCCCTGGCCAAGAAGGCCGCAGTAAAGGTTCCACATTAAATACAAAACAAAAATAAATACAATAAACATACAAGACATAATAAAAACATTAACATTTACAATGATGGTTTAACTTAAAAAAGTAAGTAACCTGGTTGCCTTAATTTTAAGTTCATTGAACTGGAAAAAGTGAGTTAATACAATGAAGGAGATTAATTTAACCATCAGAAACTCAAAATTATATGTTATATGAACTAAATAAATTATTTAAGTTGATTTGACAAAAGAAAAAATGTTATGATTACTACACTGTAAAAAAAATATTGTTGGTTTAACTTAAAAAAGTAAGTAACCCGGGTTGCCTTATATTTTTAAGTTGATTGTACTGGAAAAAGTGAGTTAATACAATGAAGTAGATTAATTAAACCATCATAAACTCAAAATAATAAGTTATCTCAACTAAATAAATTATTATAAAGTTGATTTGACAAAAGAAAATATGTTGTGATAACAAATCTTGAAAATATTTTTTTTACAGTGTATATAAATATATTTATACACTATATATAAATATGAAGAACAGACCGCACTTTAAGTTGAAGAACGTTTTTGATTTGCTCCTTTGGAATTTCTAATCCTGAAATCTGATGTGTTTGGTTTTACTGTATTGCTTAGATTTAGAAAGCCTTCCGGATTACTGACACGCACACACACACAGCTGGACGTGCAGTGTGCATAAAGCTCTCTTTACAATACATGAAACAATCGATTTAAAGTCTTAACATCTCGGATTTTATTATACAGTAACTCCATGTGTGGTGGTTCTCGTAGTGTTGCTTGCCTGCCAGTTATGTTGTTTTTGCTGAGAGATTTATCTGGCTTCTCAAAATAAACATCATTTTCTATGTGTTGTGCTTCCTGCTTAAATCCAATGAATTATAACTATGCCAGATAGCATAACAAACAGAAGAAGAATCCCACTTACAGTACGCACAAGATCACACAACGATATTCAGAGAGCCAGAAAATGAAACACGGTAACTAAAAACTCAGCTGCATGTCAAGTATGCGTCAAATATCTAGAACTGCCAAAATATTTACATTTACATTGAATTTTGAACATTGACAGACACCTTTTTTCCCCCCAATCGACTTAATGTATTTTCATAATGGCTTGAGTTACATTACATCACCAATCCATGAATATATACATACACACACACACACTCTCTCTCTCGCTTTAGAAAAATGTTAATGGAATCATAGCAGACGTAGGCCTGTCTTGGCCTATAATGTGGTGACTACATTGAAACATGACAGGTCTCCATATTTTTAACAGTTATGTAACTAGCTATGTTTGCCTACAGACTGTAAGAGCTTAGCTAGCATGTCAGATTTGCTTACAGTCCTGCTAAAACATTGCGCTGCAGGCTTCATGTGAGCCCATTTGGCTATATACATTTTCACACCTCTTTATCAACACAGCTCCTTGCTAAGTTGTTTTATTGCTTCTTCTCTGGGAATTTGTGTGTATGTGGGTGAAATGGTTCTGTGCTCGCAGAAATCGACAACGCTAGCCAAGTGTAAACAAAGCGACTCATGTTGTATACAGGAACAAGGAGATGCATCCTCTTTTATTCAATCATGGGTGACAGCAGATTGCCACTTGACTGGACTGGTGGAAATTCGGTAACATGAACAATCATGTACTATTCACTAATCACTTATGTTCATAGTAATGAACTAATATTGAGTTAAGACATGTACTAATGAGGAACTAACCTTAACTACGACATGTGTCATGTGAATTCCTGCTTGAATATACCATCATAACTACATGATAGTACATACTTGTTAATTAATGCAACTAAATCAAACATGTTCTAGATAAGAAGAAAGATGTACTTAAAGGGCACAACGAATGACACTAGATGTCTTGCAATGTTTACATTTAACCTTGGAACACACAATGATGCATTCATCATTAACAACAATTTAATCTCATTCTGTTTTAATTGATTCCACTGCTGCCATCAAGAGTGAAATACATACACTAGCATGTTCATTAACAGATGCAATTTTCAAAATTAAAATCAGTGTTAGCACAGATGATGGTTATTGTATGGGTTGGTTTACTGTCTTTATACCATAATGCAGTTGGATGTTAGTCAGGGTTCTTGCTCTTCTTTTGGGCCACAGAATGTGTCCATTTTCTAGAGCAAGTTTGATTTAGTTTACCCCGAAATGTTAATTAATACATTAATTAACGAGCATGTACTAAAATGTAGTTAAGATGGTACTGTATATTCATGCAGGAATTCATATGACTCATGTCGTAGTTAAGGTTAGTTCCTCATTAGTACATGTCTTAACTCATCATTAGTTCTTGGTAAAGAAATTATTAATTCAGATTTTAGTACATGATTATTTGTGTACTATTACCTGAATTTCCAATGCATTCTCATCCTTTAGCGTCATATAGAACGCTATGTATATGACAAAACAGCGCTATACTACGCACATGGCACCCGTTATCGTTAATATAACACGCGCTGTGATGGGTAGGTTTGGGTTTGGGGTGGGGTAGGGTAGTCTCATATTACGCTAAAGGATTTATGACGCCTTGGGTTCGTGTGTTATATTAACGATAAAGGGTGCCATGTGCGTAGTATAGCGCCGTTTTGTCATATAGCGTTCTATGTGACGCTAAAGGATGAGAATGGGCTGGAAATGCTTGTAAAGTATCCTTTAAGACAAAAATGTTAATTTTTGATATGTTTTAGCTTACCTCAAGGGCATCCAAGATGTAGGTGTCTTTGTTTCCGCAGTATTTTCAATTTTGATATTTTTAGGTCAAACCGTTCTTGTCTGTGAAGCATATAATGGAGGTCTATGGTCACCACCTCAAAGAGCATGCACAGAGAAGTCCAAATTAAACATGATTTAATGACTCGTAAATGTAAGTACACATTGATGGCCCAAGACACGGCACTTTCCGGCGCTTTCGCAGACCAAAGCGCCCGCGCCCTCAGATCGCTTGGACGTGGCTGTGGTTACAAGAGGTAAAAACGATATAAATACTGTTTGTTTTCTCACACAAACCGCTCATTTCGTGTCTTAGGCCATCAATGTGTACTTACATTTACGAGTCATTAAATCATGTTTAATTTGGACTTCTCTGCGCATGCTCTTGAGGGTGGTGACCATAGACCTCCATTATATGACTGACAGACAAGAACGGTTTGACCTAAAAATATCAAAATTGAAACTACTGCGGAAACAAAGACCCCTACATCTTGGATGCCCTTGAGGTAAGCTAAAACATACCAAAAATTAATTTCAAAGTGAACTATCCCTTTAAGGCATTCATTAGCAGTCACATCTTAGTGACACTTGCTCATTTGGCATTGATAGGACTCCTCAATTTTCACCCTCCATAACAGAACTACAGTATATCCACAAAATACTGATTTTGGGGTTACTACATGGAATATTTACTTTAATAACCATCATAAATTCTACAATAGTTATCTATAAGGGCCATTGAGAACTATAACAAACTTGAAAAGTACCATCCTAAGTTTGCAGGTTTGAAGATAAAAAGTTTCTGGATTCCCACAGAGCACTTTATCACATGAAATTATTCCACCCTCCATAGTTTAATAGCAGCGTTTGACAAAGAGGTGAAATACTAGCTCTGGCTGGTTTGCTATAGCTGCCAGGGGTAGCTCATTTAGTAGGAGAGCATGCATCTCAATGATGGCAGGGACATTCGGTTGTTGCTTCGGGACAGTAGAGCCAATTCTTCCTCCCTGCAATAGGAGATTTTAATAAACTACTATGACAGCACTGAGGCCGTTGTAGACCTCACCAGACCGAGGGAGGTTTAAGTGAGCACCATATACTCATATTGTTGGTAATTATTGTAACACTTTTTGGTTGCACTTTATTTTAATGCGCCCCTGTTATAGTGTAATTATTTAAGTACATTTAAGTACTGAGTGTAATGAGCTACATGTACTTACTATAGGGATAGTGTAGGATAAGTGTTTGGTTGAGGGTTAGTTGAATGTAGTTTTGCATAATTTATAGTTATTACTATAGTAGATGCTTGTGACATCAAAATAAAGTGTTCGCCACTTTTCTTCTCCTACATTATCCCCATTCTATATACCTTACATACTATACTAGTATTCTATTATAGACACTCACCTAAAGGATTATTAGGAACAGCATACTAATACTGTGTTTGACCCCCTTTCGCCTTCAGAACTGCCTTAATTCTACGTGGCATTGATTCAACAAGCATTCTTTAGAAATGTTGGCCCATATTGATAGGATAGCATCTTGCAGTTGATGGAGATTTGTGGGACCCGAAGCTCCCGTTCCACCACATCCCAAAGATGCTCTATTGGGTTGAGATCTGGTGACTGTGGGGGCCATTTTAGTACAGTCAACTCATTGTCATGTTCAAGAAACCAATTTGAAGTAATTCGAGCTTTGTGACATGGTGCATTATCCTGCTGGAAGTAGCCATCAGGACATGATCAGAAACAATTCTCAGGTAATTGGCACTAAGGGGCCTAAAGTGTGTCAAGAAAACATCCACCATTACACCACCACCACCAGCCTGCACAGTGGTAACAAGGCATGATGGATCCATGTTCTCATTCTGTTTACGCCAAATTCTGAATGTCTCAACAGAAATCGAGACTCATCAGACCAGGCAACATATTTCCAGTCTTCAACTGTTCAATTTCGGTGAGCTCTTGCAAACTGTAGCCTCTTTTCCCTATTTGTAGTGGAGATGAGTGGTACCCGGTGGGGTCTTCTGCTGTTGGAGCCCATCCGCCTCAAGGTTGTGTGTGTTGTGGCTTCTTCACAAAGGCTTTGCTGCATACCTCGGTTGTAACGAGTGGTTATTTCAGTCAAAGTGTCTCTTCTATCAGCTTGAATCAGTCGGCCCATTCTCCTCTGACCTCTAGCATCAACAAGGCATTTTCGCCCACAGGACTGCCACATACTGGATGTTTTTCCCTTCTCACACCATTCTTTGTAAACCCTAGAAATGGTTGTGTGTGAAAATCCCAGTAACTGAGCAGATTGTGAAATACTCAGACCGGCCCGTCTGGCACAACGCTCAAAATTACTGAAATCCCCTTTCTTTCCCATTCTGAAATTCAGTTTAGAGTTCAGGACATTGTCTTGACCAGGACCACACCCCTAAATGCATTGAAGCAACTGCCATGTGATTGGTTGATTAGATAATTGCATTAATGATAATTTGAACAGGTGTTCCCAATAATCCTTTGTGGAGTGTAGTTGTATAGTAAGAAATCATTTAGTTTGCCGTTAAAAGGCATTAAATTGAATAGGTGATTAAATACTTTATAGGGTGTGCATGTGCATCAGTGTGCTGTTTAGGCTTTTCACCACATTTAAGGTTTTAAATAAACCATAATTAAAAATTACAATACTATATGCAATGCAAATATTTATAGTTTTAAATACACCATAACTTTAATGTAAAACATTCTATTTTTTATCCTTTTAATTTGTAAATTTTATATTTTTCCACACAATGACAACACTTTTGTGTAGATGTCAATTTGCACATTAATTGTTTGATGGAGAAATAACTGACAGATTCATTGATTATCAATGTAGTTGTAGTCTACTGCAAATCATTTGTCAGCACAGGCCACTGTTCCTCCCCATAACCGGAGCAGAGTGCTAAAGAAGGATGATAAAGGAGCCTTGCTGACAGTGCAGAAGGATACACACCTGATGCTTATTGTGCCATAAATCCAGCTCCATGCCTCTTCTTCTCATCTGTTCATGTAGGCCATTCGTCCTTGAGCTCAAGGTATGTCCGCCTTTCCCTGCCGGCCGCTCCAGCACGTCCCGTTCGCTTTCCATGATGATGACGCCACACCTTCACATTTGGTTGGATGGCCCCTGCAAAGTAAATGTAATAGCTTGTATAGCTATAACTAAATGCAACTCGGTCTGCGTGGATAAAATGTAATTATACCACCGGTATTCTGTTCCGAACCCGAGGGGGTGATTTGGCCAACTCTGACCTTGTCTGTTTAAGACGGATTACAAACAGTTCTCCCTAAACCAATTAGTTGGACATTATCATGCAAATGACTGTTATTTCTCTCGGCGATCCTAAACACAGATGTGGAAAAGGAGTACACTAGTGGAGATTTCCCTTGAGATCCTTCCAAGATGAACCACACGCATACAGTGTGTACCAGCACGCTCACATCCCTAAAACACATGCTCCTCTCTCTAGATGAATCATAATGAGACCTTAACAAGACACATAATTCACGAGTGTTTTGCAATAGTAGAAACAACATCATCTAAAACACCAGGCATCCGATCTCCTTAAGTTACCGTGCCGTACCGTTCAGTGGCGGAGACATTTCATTTTCGGACATTTCATTTCCTATCCTGTTAAAAGAAGCATTTTATTTTTATGTGTGCATTGTTAATGTAGAATTATGTTGAATATTAAGAGAATATTAACGTTAGTCACAAAATACAGAAGAATAAGAATAAAGGAGGTCGAACACTGTACGAGAAGCAATGTTCAACACCACTGAGAGCAATTCATAGAGTTTTCCATTAATTACATTATATTTGTCTCATATCATTGCTAAAAGAGTGGTTCATTTTTTTTTTAAAAACTTTTGCTGATAATTTACTCACCCCTATGTCATCAAAGATGTCCATGTCATTCTTTCCTCAAAAGAAATTAATGTTTTTGATGAAAACATTCCAGGATTTTCTCCATATAATGGACTTCAATGGGAACCAAACGGTTCAAGATCCAAATGAGAGTTTCAGTGCAGCTTCAAAGGACTTTAAACGACACCAGACGATGAATAAGGGTCTTATCAAGTGAAACGATCGCTCATTAAAAGTTTTAAGTTTTATAAGCACAAATGCTCGCCTTGCTCTGTTCTGTGATGTGCGTTCGTGACTCTCCTTTTCAAACTCGTTCCTCAAAATGAACGAATCCTTTTTCGAGTCATTTGGTTCATTCAACGAATGAAATGAACGAATTGACTCGGGAAAAAGTTTTGTTTATTTTGACTTCACCCTTGGCTTTTAAATAATATGTTTGTCTTTCGGTGCATTGAATAAAGTCTATGCTTCATATACAGAGATGTACTGTAATAATATAGACTTCCTATTCTCTCTTCCTTTGCCCTTTTTTATTGTAAAACTCATAGACGCCACATTCTTAACTCTGAAAGTAAAGATTAGATTCACTTTTGGACTATGCCGCGTCTGGTGTGCATTATAGCCTATTTACAGTAAGTTTGAGATTTTCTGTCAGGTTTAGGAACAACCTGAACAACTTTTACTAGAAGTTAAGGCATTGTCAGTTTTGGCGGTAAGTTTTTTTTTTTTTTTTTTGTCAAATATTGTAACTCATAATTTTTTAAAAGTATCTTTCCCCAACACTGGTCAGTGTAAATTAATGTTAGACCTTTTGCTTCATTAACAGATGAGCGATAAGAGTTGCGAATAATCATGTTTAATACACATACGATGTCACTGTAGTATGTTTAGCCCATGTTGGGCCACACTGAAGAACTCGTGGATAATTCAAAAGTGATTCGTGAATTATCACTTCTACCTCTAATCAGCAATCATTGGAATCATTCGTGCTTTTTTATGCACTCATTTTATTTCGTGTTCTATGGACCGTGAAGTAGCTTTGGCCGCATCTAGTTCAGCCACTGATACAGTTCATGATGAAAGTGATTTTTGTACTTGGAGTTTAGCAAGACTGTGAAAGTTTGACTGGACAGTGATGTCTAGCGTTTTGTCCATAACTGTTTCTTCACACTTTTCTCTCCCTATTGCTGCATTTGCTTCGTTTGTAGTTTTCTCTCATTTGCTTAGACACCAAATTCCATTCTATTATCTAATAACCCAAACAATAATGCAATTTTCTGAAAGCAAGGTCCATTTATCAAAACTTAATATAATCGAATTACTGTGATTCACATCCTTTACACCAAACCCTTTTTCTTTTACTTAAAATATTCAACTCTAGTTGAATATTAAAGAAATGTTTGTTTGTCTTTTACCTTTTAAGTATTTTTACTGAATAGTTTTCATTCAGCAGTTTCAATTATGTGATCATTCACATCCAAAGCTAGAAATGGGCTAAAATCAAACTATTGGTAGACTTTTATAATATTTTTTGGCAATACTACAATAAGGTTAAAATTGTAACCATACTTAATGCTTTAAATTTCTTGAACTAACAATGAACAACTTTTTACAGAATGTATTAATCTTTGGAATGTTCATTTCTACATATATTCATATATTTTTTAACATTTCTAGTTGTTAAATTAACATTCATGTATTATGGAAAAACATGACTATGTTTATAAATTAGCATTAAGACAAATGCTATAAAAATGTGGTTCTTTGTTAGTTCATGATGCCTACTGCATTAACCATGTTAACAAATTAAACCCTGAAAGTAAAGTGTACCTATTCCCTTTTCCTCCCACTGTAATTTATGTAGATTAGTGGTATTTTGCACAAATCAAAAAGTTTAGAGGTTGCCCTGAAAACGTGTATAATGAGTGTTCAGTGCATCCGTGTGTTCGATGGTTTTGTGAGCCAAAAGCAAAGTGTCAATTACACGAAGATGACTTTCAATTTTAGTCGGAAAAGTTTGAGGTTTGTATGAGTTGTACTTTTGAATTTTGTGATTATAGTTTTAGGAAAATGTGACATCTCAATCTCCATTAATTCCCTTCACAGTCACAAAAACATTCAGTGTATCTTAACCTTTGACTGCTCTAAAAGCAGAAACTCTCCACATGACCCTATTGAAGCTGAATTGGTGTTGATGCCCACAGCCGAAATCTGCTCTGCTCATTAAAACTCCCTGCTGTGTGCCCATGGTGCCCTTGTGCATTGTGAAATTATCATAGAGAAGCAACCAGAGAAACACTCTTCCCTTTAATCAACAACCCAGAGGAACCGTCTATCCCTCACATTATTCAAAACAACTCACACAGCCGTCGATGCTCATGTTCACACCGCATTCCTATTTTTAAGTCAGCCTTTACCACTGAATATTGAGGTTTGATTGGTGAAAGAATGAGGCTTATCTCACAGTATAATTTTGATGCTGCTGACATTGTCAAATAATGCCTGGCATTGAGCAAACAGAGTTCAGTGGTCACAGCAATGAGATTTGCAATGCTCCTGCAACCTCTATAATGTATGACAACCGTACAATGGGATACGGTAGATACAGTATATCTTCGAATGATTGTCAGAGATGGATCGGGCATTCAGAGATATTCTTTCCCAGGTGCAAATGTGAAATTGTGGCCAAATTATAAAGTTGGTTGCTGTTATAAGTTGTTGTAAGTTTAGAGATTGGTGTGTTATATGGATACATTTAGGCACTTGTTTCTATTTTTTTGGAATTAAAGTTACAAAGTTGCATTTTTCTTTTGTTGGATTGAAGCATTTACTCGTATGTAGCAAGTGCATGTGTATGCATGCAATACAATAAATGCATGTTGTGCTTGTTTAGTACAAAAAAAATAATATTGGTCTATTATGATTCAATGAAGATATTAATGATATAATTAAAGCAGAAATGCATGGTAGCAATTCATGTAACACATGCTGTAACTCACAACACTACCTGTGCACTTGGTTTCAAGTCACTCATGAAATGCTGGATATAGAAAAAATATAGTTTTTTCTCTTTCTTTCTATTTGTAATTAGCTTTTTCTTCAATAGTTATAAAGTATTTTTTTGTTCAAGTGAGTACATGTTGCCCCTGAGCAGTTGAATTTGCTCTTTAAGACAAACAAAGGTCATTATTGGACATTTAAACAATCAAAGTGCAGTTGTAGTCTTACACATGACTACTTACACATCCACACATCATTTATTACTGAATATAAAGGTTGTTAAATATCACTAATTCTCAATTGCCCAAAGCCAGAACTCATTATGAGGCATTTCCATCTCTTCCTGCATTTAGTTTTGCTATCTTTTCATCTGGTTAATTAATGTACAAAGTTATTTTGCCTGGATGCATATGAGCAGCTTCGAACTGCATAATTAGGTCAGGCAAACATTTGAACCACCCAAGGAATGTGGACCTCTGTCCGCTAGAGACAAGTGCGAATTCTGAATCATCATTTTTCTCATTATTTGGTGATCAGATTAGCATGGCATTTAGTATTAAATCTGAAAGTCTTAATTTACTTTCAGCTTTATTAACAATTTCTCAAAATCTTGAGACACCTTAATGACTAATAACTTGACAAGGGTGTGAAATAACCCATTCTAGTTTTTCTGCAGGCTTTAATCCAAAACTATGCAGAACATGAATAGTAGAAGCAAGTAGAGACGTGCAATCATTTTCGATGGAAGGCTCATGTCACGGTCTCCTCGCGGCTTATCCTCTGCCTTTAACCCTGATTTTATTCAAACGTTTTTGGTGGTATTATTCTACGGCCACCGAGGCTGGTCCCTTGCCAGCCATGGCTCTCAAGCCAGTGTTCCCAGGTCCTGTTGTCTCAGCGCTCCCAAGCATGGTGGTCACAGCCCTCCATGTCTGGTTGTCCCAAATCCAGTGGTCCCGAAGGCTGTCTATCATGATTCTGGTAATGGCCACCGTAGCAGCATCCGTGATAACTTTGAGACGTCTGCCTGCTCTATCATGGCCGTGGAGGCAGTCTGTGAACTCACTGCCCCATGCCACGGCCACAGATGCCATCCAAGACCTTTCTGTGCTCAATGTCACAGCCATGGAGGCCGTACATACTCCACATCCTCTTCTGCTCCACTGTGGCCTCCTAATCCACAATGGTCTTCTGCTCTGCTGAGGTAGGTATCTCAGCCGGCTGTGCCATGGTGCTCTGCATGTCCACTTGTTCCACCACATTCTCTTGGTCCTCCGTGGTCTGGTCCACTGCTCCACAGTCCATGTCCACCTGATCCTTCATGGTCTCATCCACTGCTCCATGGTCCAGGTCCGCCTGATCCTTCATGGTCTCGTCCAGTGCTATATGGTCCGGGTCCACCTGATCCTCCATGGTCTCGTCCAGTGCTTCATGGTACAGGTCCATCTGATCCTTCATAGTCTCGCCCAGTGCTCCACGGTCCAGGTCCACCTGATCCTCCATGTTCTAATCCAGTACTCCACGGTCCAGGTCCATTGCTCCATGGTCCTGTCCTGCCTCTGATCCATGGTTTATGCTTGCCTCTGCTCCACAATCCATTGTCTCGTCCTCTGCTTTACAGTCCAGTTCTGCCGCCACTTTGCTGTCCCGGTCCGCTGTTCCTGGTCAGATCCTCATTTGTTCTGTTTTATTAGTTCTGTCTGACCGTTTCTCTGAGAGCCCAAGTTTTGCCTTGTTCTAGCCTAGATGTCAGGGCTGTGCTTGGATGACTATTAGACTTCTTTTAAATGCAAAATTGCTTGCTGGGTAGAATGTCTAAACTGGACCATCGGGAAAAAAAGTTAATGTAAAATGCATTTTTTTTTCACAGTTCAAGAGATGACTGTTATATAAAGTATAATTTAACATTTGACTATAATCGTAATAGAAAAATGTACTCTGTCTGCAGTGCATAGATCAAGCTATATCTCCCCCTTTTATTATTTATTTTTTCTTTCAGGCTCTCAGGATCTCAAGTGAAATACACATAAGAACGTGTTCGAATATTGCTTGAGTCTCTGAATTAGCACAAGCTCCTTGCTGCGCAGGTGAGAAATTAGCGCATGCAGTGTCAGGTGTGTAAAGAATTCCCAAGTGACCTGTGTTACATAGCCTGCTCATGAATTATTGAACGTGGATCATTTCCCTGTGGTGCACAGTTGCATCCACAAGCATACCTAGACTATGATTTAGAGAATAGCAAATAAGTGTGTTGCATAAGTGTCTGTATGTCATATTAGTTGCCATCGCCTTAAGCTGTGGTTCATGCTATTTTTAGTCCTCACAGCAACAGTAGAAACCCTAATGGGACAGCTGCCAAGAACAGTAAACATCATTCAGTATGCCACCTTATTAACATCTAAATACTCTGTGCATGCAGGCACAATGGGAATTTAGCTACTGACAATTTACAGATTAAATATACAGTGACCCTTTTCCAGTCAATGTTGTCCAGTTAAAGACCTACAGTAGTTGCGGAGTATAACAGTCTCCAGCGCTGCTTTAACGTTCACAGGACACCATCGGAAGAGCAGTGGTGCGAATAGGCAATCAAATGTCAGGCCGGTAAATTCCCTTGTGTCTCTAAGATCTGGTCCGTCGATCTCTGTCTGTACGGTTCCACCAAACAGAATGTCATTCTGCAAGACCAGCGCAGACCAACCAATTCAGCCATGAATGTCACCAGGAGAAAGACTTTATTTTGGCTTATACAAGATCTCCACAAGCACTGAATCTATTTTAAATTAGCCTACTGCTGTATGCACTGATGATCACCAATTTAATTTATTCCAAGCACATGTCGCTAAAAGGTTTTAAAGGTTCTGTATTTGTTTTTTGTGTCTTTCTTTTTTTTTTTCGGACTACCATCCATGAAATGTCTCCTCTACCTGACAGATATCAGTGGAATAGGTGTCCTGAGAAATCACACCTGTCTCTGTGTCAGCCTTACTCTCTGAAAAAAGAGTCAGGGGAGCAGTCCATTCTTTTCTTTTCTTTTTTTGCCAACGTGAACAGCCTCTGTCAGTGAATCAGTGTGTGACTGGCATTTGCTGGCGTGTCGATGACGTGTTTTGGAGAAGGTGTGGAGATGAAGCAGGATCATTAGATCAATGTCATTAGAATTGAAGTGAATTTGAATTTGAATGACAGGAAGGAGAAATCCTTCTATCTATCTATCTATATATCTATCTATTTCTCTATCTCTATCTATCTATCTATCTATCTATCTATCTATCTATCTATCTATCTATCTATCTATCTATCTATTTCTCTATCTATCTATCTCTGTCTGTCTGTCTGCCGTTCTGCATGTACATCCATCCGTCCATCCATATGTCTTTCTCTAAGTAGATCTCTACATCCATCCATCCATCCATCCATTCTTCCTTCCATATTGTTTTATCCATTGTTCTGTGTCTGTCTGTCATTCTATCTATCGATCTATCGTTCTTTGTCTGCCGTTTTGTATGAATATCCATCCATCCATCCATCCATCCATATGTCTTTCTGTAAGTCCATCCATCAATCCATCCATATTGTTCTGTGTCTGTCTGTCATTCTATCTATCTATCTATCCATCCATCCATCCATCCATCTTTCAGTCTGTCTATCCATCCATCAGTCCATCTATCTATCATCCATCCATTCATCAGTCCACCCATCAGTCTGTCCATCCATCCATCCATCCATCCACCCGTCCCTCCGTCCATCATCCATCCATTCATCAGTCCACCCATCAGTCTGTCCATCCATCCATCCTTCCACCCGTCCCTCCGTCCATCATCCATCCATCTATCTATCAGTCCGTCTATCCATCCATCAGTCCATCTATCTATCATCCATCCATTCATCAGTCCACCCATCATCCATCCATCCATTCATCAGTCCACCCACCCATCCATCCATCCATCCACCCGTCCCTCCGTCCATCATCCATCCATCCATCTATCAGTCCGTCTATCCATCCATCAGTCCATCTATCTATCCACCCATCCATCCGTCTATCCATCCATCCATCCACAACAGAATCTCTGTCTGATTTTTACAAAAATAGCCCCACAAGCCTTTTATTTGGGGAAAAAGGTTTTTATATGCATTATTTATTTCACTCAATGAGTCCGTGGTGTATATTATCAAATAGAATCTCAAAAGGCTTTTACAATGGTGCATTTAATAATTGTAGATGTATTTTAAATGTATTCTGTAGGTATAAAACAAGTGAATTATGCGCAGGTTTGAATGTAATATGACAACCCTGAAATTAGTTATCGAGGTGAGTTGTTTGTGTCAGTTTAATTGTGTTCTCAGAGTATGTGGGAGAGCAAAGCTGGATGTTGGCAAAACCCAGCAAACTCTCATTTCTTGTACTTTCAATTCATTTCATGGACACAAAATATCAAGCCTTGGCTATTACAAGGATTCTTTATTTAGCAGCATCAATTTGAGAGCAGTGCTGCCAGATGGATAACAAAAAAGCCTCTAAATTATTTATTTCAGTTGATTTGATGAAAACATGCTTGAATGAAAAAATAACCACATTAATTTTTCTATTTTTGATTCCACCATGTGAAATGACCATCTGAAACGACAGTCAGTCAAAAACCCTTACATCCTTGAACATATAGATAACTTTTGAAATCCAGCGTCTGTCTTTTTAATGTGTATTAAAGGTACAACAAGCATGATTTTTTGCCACCAGGGGTCGCTACCTCTTACAATAACAAAGGCGTAAATTGAATTATGGATCTTGTCGTCAAGCTGATGGATCGGATGAGTGAATACGTTGATGTTTTTAACATGACAGGGTGCGATTGTTCGATGTTAAACCTTACCAGCGCCACATGCAATGCGAGTCCCGCGGAAATAAAAGAATAAGGACATTTCATTCTAACGAACTACACGCAAGTGCTGAATTAATACTCACAGAAAACCGGGGGTAAACGCGGGGGAAACCGGGGGTAACGCGGATATGA
The DNA here is from genome assembly GCF_988280905.1 of Pimephales promelas. Lineage (NCBI taxonomy): Eukaryota > Metazoa > Chordata > Actinopteri > Cypriniformes > Leuciscidae > Pimephales > Pimephales promelas. The sequence continues at coordinate 34,088,538 of NC_142778.1, forward strand.
TGCGTCCCTGTTTCCTTGGTTAAAATCGGAATTTTCTCACTATTTACAAAAAGTTGGAAACATTTGGGATATTGTAAGTAATCAACTAAACAAAATATAAAACATTTGGCCTAGTGTTTTTTTGGATATTTTACTGCAAAAATCCTGCATATTGTACCTCTAAGTCAAACAGCCTACAATAAGCAATGGCAGTAAGAAGAGTCACATTATAATCCTTTGTTGATGCCAGCAGCGGGAATAAGACTTCAACTTTTAGAACCTGTTGCTCTGACATCTTTCATAAATCGGGTTATTGGTGTGAGGGGCCTTGTGTTTCTCACCTAAGGCTCGACACGGATTTTACATCATCGAGACAGCTGATTCGATTGTTTTATTAAATGACTCCTGGCAAACTTTGATGGAGAAAGTCTAGAAACCTATTTTAAGACATTTATGTTAGAGACAGACACAGAAAAGAATTTCGATTTGAAGAATTATGCTGCACAAGGCAAAAGGGGTCAGCTTTAAAAAATTGAGCATTATCGTTTCGCTATTATCCTATAAAGAGAGCCTATAAAGTCCACTTTACCACATGGTGTCAGACAAGAAATAACCATAATAAAATCTCAGTGACCCATTAGATGTAAGTGGTGGCACCATTGTTCACTAATCGTTAAGTTATTTTCCTGTCATGTGTCTGCACAGTGACAGAAGAAGAATTATTTTATACTGTAAGTATAAAAATGTGTATTTAGAAATAAAATGCCATGAATCACTCAATGACTCAATGACATCGCTTCTTATTTTAAATGTCTTTCCCTCAGTATGCACTTACAATATTTACATACACCTGTAAAGAATTCTTCATAACTAAATGATGCTGAAAATAAAATAAAGTTGTTTTTTTTTTTTTAAGAATTACACTTGAACAACTTCACTAGTAGGAAATACTGAAACGATTTCTAAGTCAAACGAACAATGCAATTTTTTTTCAAATAGTCCTACACTAAAATAAAATAATTTTGTGGTTCAGTACCATCTGCCCTTTTCCCAGTGTACACTGGGGCGTGTATAATGAATATGGTTGCATTGTTTTAGAGTTTGACATTTAACATTGGTGTCATGTTTAACTTGTTGTCTTGTGATGTCAGGATGAGTTTGTTCCTATAACTCAGTTTGTTGATTGTTCCCGTGTGTGTGTGTGTGTCCTGGGTGTACATGTTATGTTGCTAAAAGTTTACGACAACAAGTCGATATCGTTAAAAATGATTATCATTGAATAATTTAAACCTACATAAACAAAAATAACACTAGAGCTAGTGTTATCTACCTACATTTTTATGACGATGGCAGATTATAAGACATGGCAACCTGACATTTAAACATTTACTCAAACATTAATGAAGCAAATATATTCAACTTGGAAAAGTCTTCATTGTAGCTTTCATTTTAATAAGAGAATGTTTTAGCAAGTATCCAACATTCGACAGGTCTGTTTTCCATCACTCTTCCACGATCGGGACACTGTCCTCTTTAATACGGGCCCGTCAGTGATGAGTGGGACACTCAATCTCAGGAGTACTTGTGACATTTTTATTCTACTTTCAAGCTGGAAAACCACTGTGGATGCTCATAATTGCTATCATTACTGTTGGCACAAGCACAAAATAATCATGCTTAAATAGCAGGTGAAAATGGGAGAAATAAAAGCAGGAGGCAGCTGTTTTCGTTATCCTCCTATGTAATTCTGTGATGCAGAAATCTTTCTTGCTGAAAGGTTATTTAGTAGCAGGTAGATACAATTATCATGTGATTACAGAACAAAGGCATTTGCTTGTACACAATGCACAGTGTACAAATAAAAAAATCATAAGGTGCATGGGAAATACAAATTATTTCAAATTATTTTGCTTTGTCCTTTTTATCTTTTGGCATCCATATTTCTGAGTGAGCCATATGGGCGTCCCATTCCGGCTGTTTCCTGCCCCATAATGCTGTGGGAGTGTATGCAGCAGGATAAACAGCAGCACTAATGAGGAGAGCTCTAAGCCATGCAGCAAAGACTCAGATGGATCCGTTCTCACCTGTTGGCCCATGTTGCTATGGTAACTGATATGACAGGGGAGAACAGGAAATACATGTGCTAATGGGTTAGAGTTGTGGGTTTTATCATGTCTGGTTAATGAAACCAAACAGGCTTGGTTGGTTGGTTGGTTGGCTGGTTAGTTAGTGTTGGTTAGTTAGTGTTGGTTGGTTGGTTAGTGTTGGTTGGTTGGTTGGTTGGTGTTGGTTGGTTTGTTGGTTGGTTGGTTAGTTAGTGTTGGTTGGTTGGTGTTGTTTGGTTGGTTGGTTGGTTGGTGTTGGTTGGTTGGTTGGTTAGTGTTGGTTTGTTTGTTGGTTGGTTGGTTGATTGGCTGGTTGGTTGGTTGGTTGGTTGGCTGGTTAGTGTTGGTTGGCTGGTTAGTGTTGGTTGGCTGGTTAGTGTTGGTTGGTGTTGGTTGGTTGGTTTGTTGGGTTGTTGGTGTTGGTTGGTTGGTTGGTTGGTTGGTTGGTTGGTGTTGGTTGGCTGGTTAGTGTTGGTTGGTTGGCGTTGGTTTGTTGGTTGGTTGGTAGGTGTTGGTGTGTTGGTTGGTTGGTAGGTGTTGGTGTGTTGGTTGGTTGGTAGGTGTTGGTGTGTTGGTTGATTGGTGTTGGTTGATTGGTTGGTGTTGGTTGGTTGGTTGGGGTGGTGGTGTTGGTTGGTTGGTGTTGGTTGGTGGGTTGGTTGGTGTTGGTTGGTGTTGGATGGATGGATGGAAAGATTAAAAATAAAAATGTGTGGCTCTCATCCTAAATTGCTGCACAGGGAAGATGCATGCTAAATGCTAAATTGACGAATGCTAAATTGACACTTGAGGCTTGTTTATGTTTAACTTTTGCTTTCTGGTCTAATCACCATTAGAATATCGGATATACTGATATTTTAAGGTTGTGGTGTAATGGAAGTAGCGACAAATCTTTTCTACAGTATTGTGACGTACATCCACGTGAATTGGATTTTCGAAAAGTAAAAAGTTTAGGACAGGCATTTGGTTCTATCCATCAATTGTTGATTGGATGGAGGCAGATTCAAACGCCAGCTTTCAGTCAGATGTAAGAAAAGGGCAAGATTATGAGAACAAAATAATTTGATTAAATCTGGCATTCCACCAGAAAGAAGTCTGTCATTTAAGATATTTTGAAAGGATTTGAAAAATGAAACGTATGCGGGGACGATTGTTCACAATACGATCAATAACGGGCCTTTAGAAAATAGATACTGTAGGGTGAGTTTCCACACTCCATTATTTGCAAATTCTGATTAAATAAGGCTGAATCTGCAAGTAAAACCATCTTCCGTAGTATTGGTTTCATTTACTCAATGGTCTGTTGTTTACTCAGAGTTTAATGATCTCATCTAGCTCATTTCTATTTGATTGCAAATAAATTTTACTCCTCTGCACCAAAGTGAGAAACTTTGTAGTAACCACCTCATCGTGTTCAGCCAAAGTCCCAGCCCATAAACCTCTAATCAATAATAAGCATATTAAAATGAAGTAATAGCTGAGATTACCGCACCACTCTATCACACTGCTGCACAGTCTGAATTTAAGATGCTACTTGTAAAATTCAGGGTTTTTTTTTTTTTTACCTTAACAGTTTCCCCATACACATAAAATGTGTTGGAACATTTATTGTCCAATTTCCTCTTATTAGTTCAAGAAAAGGAGTGACGCTTAAACTAAGCACTTTAGAGATGATGTTATTCCACATCTGATGTTGCAGGTGCAGAAATACAGAGATTGTTTAAAGGAATGCGAATTCTGCTTCTACGCTCATAAAGATGACTGGCATATTGCATGGCTCCTGGGTGTGGAGATAAAGTGCCTCTTGCTCCTTTACTTCAGAAGCCCCGGAGAATCATTAAATCAGAGAGGTGATTCAGCAGCCTGTGTAAGTATAGCACCGCATCTCTATTTCACCGGGCAATCATTCGACTCCGTTGGAAACCAAGAACTAAAACAGTTTGTGCTTGGGATAAGAATGAAGGCAAAATTTGCTATCGCAAGAAAAGGAACAGATGGATAATAATGCATGTTAAACTCTACCCTATTTCTTCTCTCTTGTTTCCCAATAAAAACAAGCAAGTCGTATTATGAAAGCTGGTTGATTGAGTATTAGAATGTAGGTTATTATCTATGGTTCCATCCAATTTGCAAATGTAATTTATGTAATTTATTTCAGAGTAATTATAATATACATTAATGTAGTCTTAGGGTTAGAATTAGGGTTGCATTTCATTTTACAGTACATGCACTTACCTAAGAAAATACTGGTTAATATAAGATATCTACATGGTAAATGTTAAGTTTACCGGTTTTAATGGTACTGTAGGTTCAGAGTTAGTAGTTATTGCAATTACTGATAAGTACATAATATGTACATGGGGAACAGGACTTTATAATAAATTTTGTTTAGGGTCAGTTGCGTGTAATTATGCATAATTTACTGTTAAGTAATTAAAAGTATATATAAAGTGTAACAAGGATGCTGTGAGTTTTGTACAAAACTGTAATTTGTGTGAAAATTTGCGAAAATATAAATTGCGGAAATAGAAATGGAAGTCTTTTACTTTGTGTCTTCTTAACGAAAAAAAATACAAATAAACTCTTAGCAAAAGTATATGTTTTTTCATTGCGGAGTTTATCTATTTAAAGGTACAATATGTATGAATTTTGCACTAAAATATACAAAAAAAAAAAAAAAAACACTGTTATATATTTTACTTATACTTGTGTACTTACATTATCCCAAATATGTTCATCAATGTGTAAACCTAGAGCAATCCACAATTTTAACCAGTGACTCACAAAAAATGCTCACACAAAAATCGCTGCAAAAGATGCTTTCCAACAGGTTTTATCGTAGTTTTTGTACAACTCCATTGACTTGTATTGTATGTTCTGTGATGTACGGTATTACTCCGCCGGTGGAAACGGAAATGGGGTTGTTTGTATTTTGTCTGTAGTCTTATGCAGTCGCGGTCTCGTAGGCTACACTATACAAGTGGTTTGTTTGCAATTGGCAAAGGTGCATTATCGCCACCAACTGGGCTGGAGTGTCTATTATTCAAGCTCTCAACGGAAGAATGTAAAAAACAATCTTAACCATTCAAATGATCTTAAAACAGGGCTTTAATTGTAAAATATCAAACTTGTCCTTTAAACTCTGCAGGACATTGGCCCTCCAGGAGCAAGACTGGGAATCCCTTGCTGGCTGATATATTGCAAGCCTCAGACCAGAGATTTTAAAGAAAAAAAAAAATCTGTCAGCAAACAGTTTTTATGGATTTACGAAAATTCCACCTGGAGCGTGACGTTCTAATAATGTAGGCTATATATCTCTAATACCACATCAGCATACAATCCATAAAGGGCCACTGCTGATTCTTCCTAAAGCACTGGAAGGGATTTAAAACAGCATGTCGTGGCAGCTCATAAGGATCCTTGTCAATATCTACTGAAGAAGTGAGGATTGCAGTGTTGAACTTTCTACCTCAACTTGCAGAATTGATAGCTGTTGTCTTTGATGTTGATATTGATTTTTCAAGCCAGCAGTCTTTAACGAGTGTCAATTCCAAGGGATGTTGCTGTTTAGCTATGCAAAGAGAGCACTTAATCCCACTGTAGATTAAGGAGGGTTTCTCATTGCATTCCAATACAGCAAAACACAGCAGTCTGCATGATTGGAATATAGAGCAGCAAACGATATTGAATGAAAATGCAAAGCTGCTCTCTGAGCTCACTGTGAGCACGCCGACTCTCCTCGAAGAGGAGATCGATCTTGTAAAACAACTCACCCATAAGTAAGCGATGATCAGGTTTCCAGGGTTTAAGAGGAAAACCATTTTTCCGAACCAAAAAAGCAATTCAATCTAGCTCAGCAACTGCAGAAAGTCCATAGGATTTGCCATCTTCATAAGCTGTTTCAGTGTAGCAGGGAAAGGCTCATATTAGCTAATTCCTGTAAGTAAGGAATAGGATGATGATACTCGACATGTCGCTACAACAAGAGCTCTTAGAAAGCGTCTAGCTGACAGACATGCTTGAGGTCATTATCCATATCCCGCCATCAGCTGGTCAATATTCAGGTGAAGGAGCCATGACACTGTATCAGGAAATCAATTAAGATGGACATCTCACATCCTGCCGCTAGTTAGACCTCCAAACTATTTACTGTAGATTACTACTGTCACATAAGTGCATCAATCACCTCATATATCTGCTGGATCATATTTGACACGTTTTCAATATGATTTTTCTGCAAACAATGCATTCAATATTAACCCTCTGGTTATCTTCGGGGTCTTTTTAACCCGCAAATGATTTTTGCTGAATTGTTTAAAAATGTTCTCTTAGTCCATAATGGTATGAAACTTTCTACAGCTCTCAACACTTTCTAGATCTAAAAAAAAAAAAAATGGAATAATATTTGTTTTTTATGTTAGTGTGACAAAAATTGTGACATTAGTTGTATTCGGGGTCCCTGGAGACCCTGCGTATTAAAAATATAAAATTCATCATAAAAATCAGAAACAAGCATGACAGAAATAAAGTGTCACACTTCCAACAATGCAAAAAACATCCACAATGCAAAATTATCATGCTCGCCACACACACACGCTCACATAGAGGAATACATTTTTGAGACTATAAAAACTTTTTTTTTCTCAATATGCAATGTATACATTTTTGTTCTTTTACAGTTCATAACTGAAACTTTGATTTAAAATAATAGCATTCAATTAAAAACAGATATTTGAAAGTCTAAAATCTAAAGACTCCAACATTTCTCTTTGTAACATCTTGTTTTGGTTTGATTCTAATCATGATGTAACATTATTGAAACATTTTTTCAGTACAAAAAATGATAAAATTTTACAAAATAATACATTTTTTAAATATAATTGAGATTATATATTGTTTAGATGTGACTCCAACTTAATTCAACTGGTCAAAAGATATATTTTGGTTAATAAATAGCGAATTGCATATAATGGAGCCATATGGCCATGTAGTGGTTAAAGTGATTTTAAACTGCATTTTCCAAAATATGGGCAAACATCTTACATTAAACGATGTAAAATTATCCATGTTATCCGTATGGATGAAATTTAGAATTCTGGGTCTTTTACAAAGTGTATTTTACATAAAATGCTGTTTTTTTGTTAAAAAAAAAAGCCTATTTAAATGAATGTTTATTTATTTATAAAAATTTAAAATATATCATAAATCCTCCAAAAACTGCACAAATATTGAGTAAAAAAATTAATAAGCAAAGTAAAAATACATTTGCTTACAAATTTACAAAAAAAATCCTATTAATCCCTGGATACCCCAAAGATAACAAATGGATCCACAAATAAAGATAACCAGAGGTTAGAACCAGAGATTAAGCATTGAGGCAAGACATTTTGGAAATTATATTAATAGTAATTCTATGTCTTAGTATATATCATGCTGTACAGATTTTTTCATATTTTTGAAGTATTGATAGTAAAGACCATGTATCAAATATTCCCAAGGTTATCTTTGAAGCCATCAAGATGTGATTGTGTTTCTTTTAGCAGATGTAAAATGTACAGTCTTCCCTAGGAAAATGGACCAAAATGGCCTTGTTCTCGTCAAACCATTTAATTACGATCTCAAGACGGATGCAGTGGTTAAAACTACATTGAAACATCAACTATTTTGCTGTAATTTAACTAGGTACATGTGACAGTGGGGAAAAGGCGGCATACAAACTCAAACAGCAATTTACAAAGAATAGTGTCATATACAACAAAAAGAACTGCTTAAATACCAACAGATAATTCACACTCCAAAGAAAAGCTGAGAAAATGAGCAGTTGCTGTCAATCAGGAACCTAGACGCTTTGTCAAAACATTTTGCGAGATTTTGGAGCATGTCTCATTTGAATACAACAAAACAGCCAAGCTTTAAAAGCAAAAACAGGTTCATTATCAGAACCTAAGCTTTGGTGAAGTAGCAGGCAGTTGCTCCACTGCACGACTTGAAAATCTCAGCTGTCTCTCGATTAGGAGAGTAAGATTTGCGGTCACCGAGGGAGATATGAGTAGGAATCTATAAACTAGAAGGATAAACAAGGTAAAGGCTTGAGCCCATCTTCCAGGGAGTGATGAACTTGATTGCTTTTTCCTCCTCAGTGGCCAAGGGCACAGAGTCTGTCCTCACAGTTTGTAATCCTCCATTTTTTAATACTTACACACATCTGGTCAGTGCCTCTGTCCTGATGGCTGTTTTGAGCCAAAACTTCTGGATGGAACGCTTGTCAGAGCGAATCAAGTTGCAAATGACATTGTTGAAAGTAGGCAGTCAGTCAGAGTGGGTACTACGAGCTAAGCTGCGTTCATGCGGAAGTACACTCGAGTGTGTTGCTGTCAGGACTGATGACTGAGGATGGCAGGATGATGAAGGGGAATAAGATAAACCATAACGAGAGGAATGAAGCATTAGTGTTATGGCAGCAGCGGGACATCTCACGGTACAACTGGGACAGCAGAGGTGACAGAAACCATTCGCCCTACTGTTACTTTACGCCAACATTGGCATTGACTTCAGTGAAAAACTGTGCTTTCAAGACACACACATGGTACTGTGACTAAGAGTGTCATCCATTTTTGTTTTTTTTTTGTTTTTGAGCAGGCACCAGTGAAACTAACTGTAGTAATAATAATAAAAATAAATTATTTAATTAATAAGCATAAAATGTCTCTTTTAGATGTCAATGTGCTTCAGCGTCTATTAGAGCCAGACCGATATTATCGGCCGATATTAGGCATTTTCCAAACTATCGGTATCGGCAGTTATAATGGCCATCAGTTCTCTTAACTCATCCCCATCAGTTCTCTTAACTCAAAAAAGCATGACAAAATTTGTGACTATCATGTCCAGTTTCAAATAGATTAATGAAATATCGGCCGATATATCGGAATATCGGATTTTAAAACCCAAAAATATTTGTATCGGTATCGGCCTTCAAAATCCTTTATCGGTCGGGCTCTAGCGTCTATCCAATGCTGATGTGCGCTAGAACCTGACTAAATACTACTTAAATAACACTGCCTTTTTTAAGCTTGCAGACAATGTTTCAATTCAAATGATTAAACCATGTTATTTAGATTTCACCTATTTTTTAGCCATTTGGAGTTACACAGACCAAAACTGTCCAGCCTACTAAGTTGCCGTCATTAGCAGTGAAGCCGCATGGGATAAAGTGATTTCATGGAGAGTGAAGCACAGTCTCCGAGAGATCTCGGTGCTCCCCTGCGGGAGAAGCACAGATACTACTTGGAGTTATTTTGCTGCCCTGCTGACTCACTTGTGTTGATCAATAGCTAATTCGCTTACATAATTAAGAGGCACAGCAATCAGAACCTTCTAGAGAATGTGATAATTAATCAATGTGTTTCAGCGTTTCCCGTCTGGTGCCCTGTCGTTTTCTCTCGTCCATCCTGCATACAGAGCAGTGCCGAGCAGCACACCAGCATCAGAAATTCAGGCTCTCTTTGTTCTCTCATCACTGCGACTGTCATCGACACACTTCTGAAGTGCACATGAATATAGTAGTAATATGAATAATCAGTTTGATCATCCATGCCCTTTTATAATAAAAAAATGAATTTTGCAGATGGATGGTGGTAAGGAGTGTAGATAGGTGGATGAATGGGCTAGGACTGACATATAGATACTGGTATGCACATGAATGGATGGATGGACAGCTTAACGGATGGGCAGATGGATGGACGGAGGGACGGGTGGATGAATGGATAGACATACTGATGGGTGGACTGATGGATGGATTGATAGATAGATGGACTGATGGATGGATAGACGGATGGATGGATTGATGAATGAATGGGTGGATGGATGGATGGATGGACAGACTGATGGGTGGACTGATGGATGGATTGATAGATAGGTGGACTGATGGATGGATAGACAGACTGATAGATGGATAGACGGATGGATGGATGAATGGATGGACAGACTGATGGGTGGACTGATGGATGGATTCATAGATAGATGGACTGATGGATGGAGAGACGGACTGATAGATGGATAGACAGATGGATGGATTATAGATAGATGGACTGATGGGTGGATAGACAGACTGAGAGATGGATAGACGGATGGGTGGATGGATGGATGGATGGACAGACTGATGGGTGGACTGATGGATGGATTCATAGATAGATGGACTGATGGATGGAGAGACGGACTGATGGATGGATGGATGGATGGATGAATGGATGGGTGGGTATATGGGTGGATGGATGGACAGACTGATGGGTGGACTGATGGATGGATGGATAGATAGATGGACTGATAGATGGAGAGATGGACTGATAGATGGATAGACAGATGGATGGATTATAGATAGATGGACTAATGGGTGGATAGACAGACTGAGAGATGGATAGACGGACGGATGGATGGATGGATGAATGGATGGATGGATGGATGGATGGATGGACAGACTGACTGATGGGTGGACTGATGGATGGATGGATAGATAGATGGACTGATGGATGGATAGACGGACTGATAGATGGATAGACAGATGGATGGATGATAGATAGATGGACTGATGGATGGATAGACGGACTGAGAGATGGATAGACGGATGGATTGATGGGTGGATGACTGATCTGATGGATGGACTGATGAATGGATAGATGGATAGATAGATGGATGGATGATGGACGGAGGGATGGGTAGATGGATGGATGAACAGACTGATGGGTGGACTGATGAATGGATGGATGATAGATAGATGGATAGACGGACTGAGAGATGGATGGATGGATGGACTGTTGGATGGACTGATGAATGAATGGATGATAGATAGTTGGACTGATGGATAGATAGATGGACTTATGAATGGATAGACGGACCGATAGATGGATAGACGCATGGATGGATGGATGATGGATGGACAGACGGATGGGTGGATGGATGGATGGTTGGATGGATGAACAGACTTTGAACAGTTTGTTAACTCTTTGCTGTGATGGTCATCTAACAGACATTCTTAACAGACATATACTGTAAGTCACTTTGCAAGTATTGTTAACTTATTCCATCCTTAACCCTACCAGTCTACTAATACTCTAATTAGAGTTAGTTGGCATGTGGTGCAACGTTACTTACAGCCAACAGGATTTGTTAAAGGGGCTCAGAAATAAGCCATAGGGGCTGATGTGGAAATGCATGGCTGGTGAGTGGAAGCCAGAATGGGAAAGAGGCAGCAGATGGTCCAGTCTTTCTCATTTCAGGTGCTGGAATTTATTTCCCAGGTAATTGGGGGTAAAATGAGGCAATGATAGCTAGCAGGTCCACATTTGTCATGGAGGTATACTAATTTTTGCACTGATTGGTCAGTACAAGTGTCATTCCGCTGAATGATAAATGCGAGCGAGGTGTGATCAGCTAAATGCTGGTGAGCATGATATTGTTCAATTTTATGCAGATTGCATGTCCACATACAGATTTCTTTGGTCTTTCAGCAAGTTTGCTCCATACAGTTATAATTAATACTTGGTGTTAAATAAAATCACATCATAGCATTACAATAAGGAGTGCAGGTATCATGGGAGGAATTATAATCAAATTTTAGTAGAAATAATCAGTGCCTGGAGGACACACTACTGCTTTTGATCATAATTTCAGTTCAAAATCAAAACTTCACACTCAATATATTCACGGTATGAACCTGGCAGCTCCTCTGCACTGATGAACAGCAATCGAGGATCTAATTACTTAGAATCTGTCAGTTTCCAGTAGTTTCCATTTGTCATAATCTCATCACTAGCTATAAGTGACTTAGAGAGGTTAGCATCAGGCCGCTGGGGTCTAGAAGGATGAGCTTTCAATGATGGCCAGGTCAGATTTGAGCTATGACGGGAGTAAGTCACACATAGCATAGTCACGTAACATTTTATAATAATTTGCTAACATTAGTCTTGAACCAACAATAAACAACAATGTGCAGCATTTATGTATATACTATTTTATAAAACTTGAAACGTTTATAGTATATTAGTATACACTACTGTCCACATGAACCAGAATGAAATATGCTGATTTGCTGCTCAAGTAACATTTTTATTTTATTATCAACGTTGAAAACAACTGTGCTGCTACATATTTTTTTATTTAGTTTTTCTGAAAACATTGACTTTTTTTTTTTTTTTACAAAATTCCAAATCGATAGAAATAGAAAAGCATTATTTCTTTGTAACATTATACATTTCCTTACTGTAACTTTTGATCAGTTCAATACACCCTTGCTTAATAAAAGTATTAATTTTATTAATTAATTAATACAAATATCTTTAAATAACCATTTCTTTGTCATGACATGAAACAAAATGAACAAATCTTTTTCCTAATGTGAATGCATTCATTTCGTTCATTGAATCAACCAAATGACACGAAAAAAGATTCGTTCATTTTGATGAATGAGTTCGAACAGGAGAGTCACCATTTGAGAGCGACCATTTGAGCTTATAAAACTTAAACTTTGTGATGTATTTTTTTTTATTAAATGAGCGATCGTTTCACTTTATAAGACCCTTATTCATCGTCTGGAATCATTTAAAGCCCTTTGAACATTTTGTAGTTTGCACTGAAAGTGTCTTTTGGACCTTGAACCGTTTGGTTCCCATTGAAGTCCATTATATGGAGAAAAATGCTGGAATGTTTTCTTCAAAAACCTTAATTTCTTTTCGACTGAAGAAAGAATGACATGGACATCTTAGATGACATGGGGGTGAGTAAATTATCAATTTTTTTTTTTTTTTTTTAAATCAACTAGTCGTTTAATGTCCATCAGTGGGGTGGTAGATGATATGAAAATGTGTGAATAGGATTAATTCGTATTCACCAAAAAATTAGAATAAATGTGAAATCCTCACATAGTTGTCATCCAAAGCATCCGATTATAGGAAGAACTTTTCCCTTTCTCTCTCTTTTTTTCTTGTGAACTCGTATACGCATTGCTACCTGTTCTCAGCAGATGGGTCACTGGCCCGTTTTGATAGGAGTGACTCAATGTCAGTGGAGATTTTTGCATCCCGTGTCTGTCCTCAGAGGACAAACCCAGACACAGCTTAAAATAGATTTTGCAGGCAGTATATCAGTGTGAGTTTAAGCAGCGGGATGTGGTCTGCACACTGTGCTGTGTTTTACATAATGAGCTTAGCTCATAGGCCTGAATGCAGAGTGATCCTGGACCAAACCTCTGTCACTCAGCGCCACCAGACACCAAAGCTCATTACCGGAAAGTGATTATGGAGCGATTTTTGCATATTAGGACAATGATTTTGAATTCGAAACAAGAATTCAGTGAGCCAGAAAAAAAAAAAAAAAAACATCTTTAGGGACAGTGAGTCAGCGAGCTCCCTTAATGTTCAAGTTTTGACGGATGAGTCATAGTTTTTGATTTAGTTAGCCATACATTTTATGGAATTATTGTAGAAAAGCGGTGAGACATAAAACTTGATGTCATGTCCCATGTTTGCGGCAGGCAGCAGATGGGCGTAACAAATGAAATCCTTTGTTGTTTGGGGCTTTTTTCGCATCTCTAAAACACATTGTGGATGAGTCTTTGTAGTCCTGCTAAACTGTTTCCTTGAAAGCACAAGGAAAATGGGACTGTATTTGGTGAGCACTTCACTAGCCTTAAGGCTCAATATGCAGAAACTCTGCTTTCAATAAAAACCTTTAAAAAAAACATTTATTTCAGTATGCCTATTAAAATTCTGAATCTCCCCACACTCAGTTAGAACTGAATGGAAGCTTTTATCTATTAAAAAACATCTCCTCTCAGTCAATGTCTTTCCATTTATCGCAAATCTATCAAGCTACGTTTACATTAAACCAAATAATCTGTTCGTATTTGGATTGATGGCTCAATCAAACTGAAAAGATTTCACGTAAACACCTCAATCGATCCAATTAAGCTCTGTCCGAATGAAATTGGTGGTGGAAACCTGAAATAATCAGATCAACAACAATGAAAATAAGCATGTAAAGCTTTAAGCATGTAATATTATCCTCTTGTTTTCTCAATCACACTGCTGTATGTCATTTTTTTATGTCTAATGACATTTACATCTGGTCAGAGAAGACTGAATATTTACTAAGAATTTTATTTAAATGCATAGAAATATATACAAGCTCTTCTAAGAGGTGAAGATCAAGGCAAAATTTACAATTATCCTCATGATAGCTCCGGTGACATTATCGTGAAATTTTATTCTTCAATAACATTCTTAACATCACGCACGTTCCTAAAAATCCCAGGGCGTCATATAGTGAGGCTTTTGACATTTCGTCTAAATCCGACACCCGTTAGAGTCAATATAACACGCACAGCTCTTGCGCTGTACTGCGATGCACTTCGTGACTCTCCTGTTCGAACTCGCTCATCAAAATGAATCTTTTTTCCGAGTCAATTCGTTCGTTTTGTTCGTTGAATGAACCATTTGACTCGAAAAAGATTTGTTCATTTTGATGAACGAGTCCGAACAGGAGAGTCACGAACGCGCATCACAGAACAGAGCAAGGCGAGCATTTGTGCTTATAAAACTTAAACTTTGTTATTTATTTATTAAATGAATGATCGCTTCGCTTCGCTTGATAAGACCCTTATTCATTTTTCGACCCTTTGAACAGTTTGCAGTTTGCACTGAAACTGTCTTTTGGACCTTGAACCGTTTGGTTCCCACTGAAATGCTGGAATATTTTCATCAAAAACCTTAATTTCTTTTCGACTGAAGAAAGAAAGACATGGACATCTTGAATGACATGGGGGTGAGTAAATTATCAGCAAGAGTTGTCCATGTTACTGTGTAATTATGCATTTAAGGACTGGGTAATATTAGGGATATGATTAGTTTTTGGTTTAGGGTTAGTTGCATGTAATTATGCATAATTTATAGTTGGTAGCTACACGTGTAACAAGGCCAAAATAAAGTATTACCATTTTCCATTCATTGATACTACAGCAATTAACATGGAGTTGTTCTTCATATATTAATGTGAAGTGCATAAAGGCAACGCAGAATCTGTCATTATGTTAAATTCAACATATTGTCACAGTCGGTTGCAGTAACGGTGATGAGAATGATCTTAAGATTTATTTAACAAAAAACTCATGAATCAAGACACTGACAGAACAACTGCACTAAAATGTGATGAAAACGGACAATGAACTGAACAAAACACAGGGCTGTAAAACTCATTACAAAATAGATGATCAAACAATGAATAACCATAGACACTGAACTAAAACCTAAGCAAATACATACATAAGTCTATTCCACAGAATTCTCCCGAATTTCCCTCAGAATCAGCACAAAAATAGCAGTCTGCAGTTTTTGGCCAGGCCTTGGCATTACTCAAAACCAAAAGCGACACATTCATCTTTTAAAAGCAACCAGCAAACAAAATTAAACAAGCTTTCAAATAAAAAGTGAATCTCATCTGCTCTTTTGAATTACTGTCTGCTGCTTCCTCATATGGTCAATTAATAATTATGTCTCAAGGTAAGAATTTTTATTTTATTTCATTAATATTCATTGATCTTTTTTCAGGACAATCTAAAATGACGGATGAACCCATTTTAAACCTGCCAGAGTCGTAACGAACAATGAGACCTAAAGTAACAACAAGACAAATGGTCATGTTTAAAGTAAACTCAAAGTGTGAATTATAATCCCAATCTAACTGCTCCTGCATTTTACTCAAGAAAACAATCATACATCATATTCGGTACTTGTACATCTCCAGACGTTAATCACGTTGGACATGTATTGTATCCAGAACACCTTATATAGTGGCGATATGCTTTCAGAGGAACGGTCGACCTGGAGAAAGCAGAGTGCATTAGGCCTACTCTTCACAATCTATTTTTTATTTCTCAGGAACTGAGAGTTTAAGAGTCGGCATGAAGACCTCAGGCACAGAAGCTTTTAAGACCACCTATAAAGAAGAAACGCCACTGAATGATATTTCTCGGGCTTGTATTTCCCCGTGTTTACAAAGGAACTCTTCCTCTTTTCAAACCACAGATAATGCATAATTCATAGGCACATGAATTATGAAGTGCTGTTGATAAGAAGACCCAGCTCTGTCTCCTGCCGTCCATCTTCACAGGATTCCTATCTGTCTTGCTGATATGAGTAATTACAGTCTTTCTGGCAGAAATTGGCCACAACTGTACTGTAGCCTGGATGCCAGCCGAACTTAGCCCCGCCCACAACATCTGAGGTCGGGAAGTTCGGTCTGGACAAGTATGCCCGAACCAAAGCTGTTCGGACCAATCAAATTGTCAGGGTGGGCTTCATACGATGATGGACAGATGATCAAAAGTACACTACAAAAAAATAAAACCGTAATTTTTACTGTAAAAAAAAATGGCAGCTGTGCTGGCCAGAACTTTACCGTCAAAAATACGGTAGCAGCCTTATTGGTTTTTACAGACTTAACTTAAAATTTACAGTAATAAACCGTATATCATTATCTGATGTAATGTAAATTTACCAACCCAGTGAAATATTGATATCTGTTTTGTATCATAAATTATCAGCAAAATCATAGATGAGTCACATGATCAATCAAAACTCATCACAAGTTGTCCATAAGAAGGTTAATACTTAGATAAAGAAGCTGCACAGTGTCATTAAACACCATCATGGTAACACACATAAAATTACAAAAAATGCAATAAACATTAATTTAACAACATTAAATTTAACATAAAACCCTAATGTACAAAAAAAAAATATTAGGAACCATAGTTATTTCAACTAAATTCATAAAATGTGGTGTCACACAGGGAATTGTGGGAATGTCAATTTGCGGTTTTGACTGTAAATTATACAATGAGTTGTTCTTTTTCACTTTCAAAAACTGTCAATTTAACGGTATTTTACAGTAAGAGCTCTATCACAGTTATTTACCGTGTATAGTATGGAAACTTTCTGTTAACCAATTAACAGTTACGGTCTTTTACCGTTAAAATTACGATTATTTTTTACAGTGACGTAATCATCCACGTCACCAAAGACTGCCTGGGTTGAGCTCGTTTACAACCAAGGGGGCAATCCATCGACCAGACGTTGAAGCCAGCCGGGTGCCGCCATCTTGTAGCAGAACTTCACTTGAGTTAGCATTTCCATTGACTCCCATTCATTTTGGCGTCACTTTGACAGCGAATAACTTTACATCTGAGGCGTTTGAAGACCCCATTTGTCCTTTATTTATTTCTAAAGAAACACGACAATGTATAAAATGCTCCATTACGTTGTAGCTTATGTAATGGCCCCGTAGAAGCAGTTTTTTGTAAAAATAGGCTAACGATTGCGTCATACCCATGCGACTCTCTGTCGCACAGTAGAGAGATTACCGTATGGACAGGAGGAGAAGCTCGCGAGCAATCGGGGAAACGTGGAGACAAAATGCCAAAATAATCAATCAGAATACCTAGCAAAAGTGTCTCCTGCTCATGGACAGCTCCTACTCACACTCTCCGCCTCTGCATGTTTCGGAAGAAAATGATTCAGATTTCTCATGCCACAGCCATTAGAAGACAGACGGGTTGCTCACGTCACATCTACGTCGTTAAGCTCTGTTTGAGTCGCTTTGAGTTTGCGTGTCAGGAACGGAAGTCCTAAAAAACGCTAAAAATGAGCTTCACTTGTCTCAATTGAGTTCCAATGAGATGGCTCTGTCCACTTCTTATACCGTCTATGTTTACAACAAAGAATGGCCGCTGGAGAACTGAGATATATAGATTTAGCCATCACGTCTGTCATAAAAAAATCTAGACGGCGCATTAATTTTAACAGAGGAACAGAGAACCGCGATCAAGAGTGCAGATGTATTTTCTTTCCTGGTTCGGTTAAAACACCCCATAATCACAGCCCAATGGAGCAGTCTCACAGTCTGACTGGAATCTGAGTATTGCGACATCAGGCCAACTGTGAAAAAGCTCTAAACAATTACCTTGATCATATGGCTGCCCTTTATCCCTGAACTAACTCTTATTATTATAAATAAGTGCTCCATTCTCTATAAATACAGTCATCTTAGGAAGGAAGGGTGAGCGACAGAAAAAAAAAATGTTTGTTGCTTTTTTTCATTCATGCAATAAACATCAATGGATAAATGTTGTTATTGTGATGGAGCCAGATGAACATTTCTTTTTAAAACTCAATATGCAATACGCATTTCTGTTCTGACAGTGTAGAAGAGAAATGTTCCTAAGTGGCCTTTCAATAACCTCCAACTATCGTTCCATGCAGCCCCCCTCCACTTAATGGACAGGACTATCGACGTGTGTTCATGAGGAGTGGAGGAGGTCCCTGGGGTGTGTATAACAGGAGGACTCTGCAGGACGTCTCACAGCGGGACGCAATGCAATCTGACTGCATCACACAATAAACTGTTTCCCTGTTGCTCTCATGCTGGAAACAAATCAGCACCGTCGCTGTTTTATCATGACTGTGCGACTGGAGAAAGAACGCTGGAAGCTGCAAATATAATACTGCACTGTTGTGCGTCTGAAATAAAATGAGAAGAAATACACTTAAGCCACCAAAAACTCCAATCCCTTTGGATGCTTGTTTTTATGGAAACTTGTTTTTGCCGCAGAATAAAAAAAAAAAAAAAAGAAATTGCTACTTTTTATTTCGCAATTTTGACTTTTTTCTCGCATCAAATCTTTTTTCTCGAGTCAATGTGTTCATTTCGTTCGTTGAATGTACCAAATGACTCTGAAAAAGATTCGTTCATTTTGAGCTTGTAAAACTTAAACTTTGTTATTTATTTATTAAATGAGCGATCGTTTCGCTTGATAAGACCCTTATTCATCGTCTAGAATCGTTTAAAGCCCTTTGAACAGTTTGCAGTTTGTACTGAAAGTGTCCTTGAACCGTTTGTTTCCCATTGAAGTCCATTATATGGAGAAAAATGCTGGAATGTTTTCATCAAAAACCTTAATTTCTTTCCGACTGAAGAAAGAAAGACATGGACATCTTGGATGACATGGGGGTGAGAAAATTATCAGCAAAAGTTTTTTTAAAAGTGAACTACTCCTTTAAGCATGTACAATTTATTGTGTTATGTGTACTAGTCTTACCATATAAAAAATATGTAATATAAAAACATAATAATAAAAAATGCGAAATATTGCCAGGCAACTGAATAAAATCAAATCAGTATAGCGTATGAACCGAAATAAACTAAATTTATTTATTATAAAAATGACTTGTTGTTGTTGTCGTCGTCGTCGTCGTCGTCGTCGTGTCATTCTAAAATTGTTTGGTCTTTAAAATAAAGAAAAGAAGCAATACATGAGAATGGTTAGTGTGTGCAAAACAGCGGGAAACTCGGCATAGTCGTGCAACCCGATCACTTTATTTAGCGTTTATGTAAACACTATTCGTTCGGATTCATCAATCGGAATGAATTCACTCGACTGAAACAAAACTATAGCCACTGATATACAGGATGGTTATAAAAACAAAGATCATGCAAAGAAGGTTCCTCGTATCTGCTACTGCTGGAGAGAGACGAGGAAAGGCCAAATCTCTTAGCAGAAGGCCAGAGCATTGAGACCCAATTAAACTGGGGGTTCATGTGAAATCACCTTTTCATGGCGTGCCAAACACCTGCTTATCCCTGCTCGGTAACACTCTTAAAGCATTGCTTTTGTTTGGTGCTTACCTTTAAAATTAGATTCTTTTTTTTCTTACCATGCTTCACCTCTCGCGGTTACGCCTGGGCATTTGGACTGCAAGGGCAAGATAAGGAAATGTGTGTTGGCTTACTCTAACAGTGAAATTGGTTTTAGATCACATAGCAGGGCTTTTTCAGCCATGCTGAAGGACCCTTTTGTGATGCTTACCAGGCAAAACTGCACCTGAATGAATCAAGAATGTGAAAAGCATCTCTTCAGTCTGACACACAGAATGATGCCTATAGAAAGTCAGTCAAGGTACTTACTGTAAGTCGAACGCAATGTCCAGATTCATCCTGTGCGAACGTAAATTCACTTCACTCTGTTCACTATATCTAAAAAATGCTGGGTTGTTTCAACCCAAATTTGGGTCAAATATAGACAAACACAAATGTTGGGGTAAAAAATGTAATCTACGGTTGAAAGTGAAAGTTGAATTTGGGTTAAAACTTTAAATTAGATTTTTAACCCAACATTTGGGTTTGTACATATTTGACCCAAATTTGGGCTAAAACAACCCAGCATTTTTTTAGAGTGTATAAATTACTAGATTAAATGTATTTTATCAGAGCTCGATAGGAACTGATTAAATGCGATCTGGATTTCGAATCGAATTTCAAAAATGCAATACTATAATTTCATTTTTATTCATTACATGATTATTTAAAGTTCACAAAATGGCAGGTTTTATTCAAAATTAGTTGATTTTCACTAATTATTCTTTTATTTTATAGTTTCCCTTCTAAAACAGCATGTTGCTTACAGTACAAATGTTCAGAAAGTCTTCCAGTTTTGTGCAGTTGTAACCATACGCGATAAAACATTTCATGTTTTTTATTTTTCATTTGAAATTTCACATTTTTACGGTTTAATGAATTACATTTTCATCAACTAATGCCAAGTTCAGACTACACGATTTTGGCTCGCCGACAGCTTTTGAGAAATCGCAGACAAATGGCCGAAATCAGGCACATTGGTGCTCGTTCACGCAAGTGACAATCACGCAGTGGGAATGAGCAAAGACGCGATCTGAGTGAAAATTGTTCTGAATGAAAACTACTGTACATCAGCGATTACTGACAGCCAATGAGAGAGCCAGATACAGAGTTCGGGGAGGAGTTATAGATCACATAGCAACAAGCATGGCATTGTTTCAGAAAAAGGCTTCTTATCTTTCTTCTCTCTCGGAAAAAACAAATCAATTTTGGGTGAACTATCCCTTTAAGCTAGCTAACCCTTATGCTTGTGATATACATTTTTGCATATTGTGAATCTGTCACAAACGCTAGATAAAATGCAACAATTTTCCTTCGAATCCATGCCTTAATACACTGCAAATGCATAAATGATGACAGTATTCTGGGAAAATCATAACAGTATCAAATCTGATAAATTCATAGCAGTAAAATCCATCATCTAGCCAAGTGCTGTAAATAAAGCATCTCTTTACTGATGATCTCGCTATCAAAAGTGAGCTATGAGTCGGAAAATCGCTTTGTTTCATCTCCTGGCACTGTTTCAATCATTTGTTATCTTACAAAATATATTTCTGTTTCCCAGAAGTGAAGTCTAAACAACCACAATCATCATCTTCCCCGCCGTAGTGACTTTGACTGGTGTTTGGTTATTAATTTTACTCCGGTAAGATGAACAACGGGAAGAAATGTGAGGAAATTGAGCATGAGGTGTGATTCCTTTGTCATTCTGCACATGTCTCCCAAAGATTCCCTTCACAACATGTCAGGAGAAAGTGAAGAGTAGAGGATCAAACATGCAGATGTCTCCCCGTCAAACTCTTCCTATTGTTCAAAGAGAACAAAGTCAATTTGGAAACACTATTTGGCACAAATGTAGCTTTAATGAGTTTCCTTGTTTTTGATTCCTCGTAATGAGTTTGGCAGGTGCAGTAAATGAGACGGCTGAACTTTGCCACCAGATATTCTCACAGGTACCGAGACATGTACTTGAAAGAGAAGAAGATGCTTAAGATCTAGAAATTTCGGATTCATCCGAAACTATGATGCCTTTTGGATTCCAGCAGTTTGTCTGAATCAAAATTTTGTGAGGTAACCTAACTTACTCTGTGAAAGAACAAGTTCACCGAAGACATCTCCTTTTCCTCGTATCCAGCAGAACTGCATCTGTAGGATCTCAAGTACAGGTCTTGACCCTATAGTTTAAAATTCAGTGCATGCTGTGTTTGCTGTAACTTTTTTTCTGCTTTATTGTACAATTCGGTATCCTACCTCAAGTTTCTGAGTCCACAGCACTACCCTGATTCAGGCCTTCCTCCAGAAGAACAGGCAAACAGAGGAAAAGCCCGACTGCAGGCTGTACTGTACACTGCAACGCAGTGGTGGAGGAAGTACTGAATCTCAGTACTTAAGTAAAAGTACAAATAACCAGATAAATATTTACTTTAGTAAAAGTAGAAGTAACACAATGACAACCATACTTAAGTAAAAAGTAAAAAGTACCTGATTTTAAATGTACTTTAAGTATTAAAAGTAAAAGTACTTGCATAACAATTGATTCTCTTAA
The DNA here is from genome assembly GCF_988280905.1 of Pimephales promelas. NCBI lineage: Eukaryota > Metazoa > Chordata > Actinopteri > Cypriniformes > Leuciscidae > Pimephales > Pimephales promelas. The sequence continues at coordinate 34,110,906 of NC_142778.1, forward strand.
TGACTATTTTCTAATGATTAATAAAATATTTAATTCTAACTCATTCAACCTAATACTCCTATAATGATGTTCAATAATTATGGAAAAAAATGTCACCATTTCTGAAACAAGCTTGCAATTAGGCAATATAAACCATGCTTATCCTTACTAACTTATATGTTTATAACTGAAGAGTTCAGATGCAAAAGCCTCTAAATGCCATTTGAAATTTTCTTCTTTAATGATGATTTTTGTCAAACTTGTATATTTAAGTTCAGTAATTTCACTTAAATAACAATTAATAGGTAATTATCATTGCCATTTAAGTGAAATTACTGAACTTAAATATACAAGCTTGATAAAAATGATCATTCTAGAAGAAAATTTCAAACGGCACTTAGAGGCTTTTGCATCTGAACTCTTCAACTATGTTTGGCAGTAAACGCGATTAATTTACGGCGTAATTCTGAACCTCTCGGCTTGCCTTAATCCTAACCAAACGTATATTACACACGGTGTGTTTCCTATGCACGTAAAAACAAATTTTCGCGTATAAATTGCACGATAAACACACTGCGTGCGAGACGCATTTAGTTGATGTATCTATGGCAACCAAACGTCACTGGTGAGACAAACGTGCAACGAACGGACGGTCAGATTACGTTTTGGCAGGGGAAAAACTGATCAGAAAATGTAATGAAAATGTAACAGAAGTTGTAGAAATGTAGTGGAGTAGAAAGTAAAATAATTGCTGCAAAATGTAACGAAGTAAAAGTAAAAAGTATGCACTATTTATTCTACTTAAGTAAAGTAAAGATACGTGAAAAATGTACTTAAGTGAAGTAACAAAGTATTTGTACTTCGGTACATTCCACCACTGCTGCAACGCAAACAAGAAGGGGTTTAAAGTCACTTGCAGCCTGAATGGGGCAAGATGTTTCCGTCTGACCAGTGCACATCCAACTCTTCTTCATGTGTTTGCATTGCCGAACTTCTAGCCTCTATTCTATCACTATTAATGGTTTTCACTGGTTAAAACCAAACCATTCTCAGTTGTATCTGGCAAAGCTTCATAGACAAATCATTTCCAAAGGGGCGTCACCAACGGACGTAGCTTAAATGCCTCTGGGCGCAAATGACACTTCACAGGGACCTTGATTGACAGGTGATCTGACCAAAAATACTTCGTCATCCGCCATTTTGTCCAACAAAGCAGTTAGGAGAGATAGTAACATAGTAAGGGGGAATTTGAACTTGAAAGACGGAGTATACTGACTTCTCTCCGCGGTTAAAGCAACATTCCTTCTCATGTTCATTCTTGTTTATTTTTGTGAAACGGTGTCTTCGGTGTCAACTATCATAATAACTGGCCAGGGACAACAGATGCAAATTAGCCTGTTGAGCTAACTCTGGCTCATTTACAGTTATTTTACTGTCAATTAATGAGCACTGTCCCTGTAAAATAAACAAAATAAATGAAATGAAATGAAAACTATAACCGTCACGCCCATCAGCTGGAAGTTGAAGCCTCGCGGGAGCCACAATTGTAGCAGAACTTCACCTGCTGTTAGCATTTCCATTGACTCCCATTCATTTTGGCGTCACTTTAACAGCGAATAACTTTACATCTGGGGCGTCCAAAGACTTCATTTGTCTTATTTATTTCTAAAGAAACACGACAATGTATAAAATGCTTCATTACTTTGTATCTTATGTTACGGCCCCGTAGAAGCCGTTTTTGTAAAAATAGGCTAATAACCACGCAACTTTCTGTCGCACAATACGAGATATTACCGTATAGACAGGAGGAGAAGCTCGCGGCAATCTTTTACTGTCTATGAGGCAATCAGGGGGACATGGAGGCACAAAGTCGAGGTAGAAGCCCATAGATAGAGAGTCCATAAAAGCAACGGGACACAATATTTCAACAATGTTTTTGAGGAATTGGGTGATTCAGATTTGTCTTGGCACAGCTACTAGAAGATTTTCAACTGTCAGACTGTCGTCACGCTCAGTTTGAGCCTGCGTGGTCGCTCAGACATCAGACAGGAAGTGAAATAATCGAGCTTCGGTCTTCTCCGTTGAAATCAATGGGGTCGCTGTGTTCATTTCTTTTACTCTCTATGGTAACACCCCTAGTTCCACGGTGTCATCCATCTTTGTAAATGTACAAAATCTTCTTCACCGTCACTGTGTTGTCGTCATGGTGTAAACCCCGCCCCAACGTTTCTGATTGGTGCTGTGATTTCGACAAATTGGAAATGTGCTTGAATGAGCTCTTTGCCAGACTAACTTGCAGAGCAAATCTTAATTTTCTGGAAGTTGCCTGGGTTTCCCCAGGCTAGGTTTCCACATATGCTCAGATCTCTTCATACACTATACAGACTGCTGTGCCAGTCGTCAGTGGATTATGAAGTGCTGTAATCACTGGTTCCACTTGCCTGATTTCAGGATGATTTAGGGTTAGTTCCTGCCGCTGCTCGAGGATTAGAGATCCACAGTGGAAAATAGTGAAGACTCAATTGAATGGCAAAGGAAAATCCGATTTATTTCAGAACATATTAGGATATATTTACATAAAATGAATGATTTTTAGAAAATAATTCTTATGTAGTTTAAATCCTAAAACCACAGCACAATACAAGACCTACGTACCTCCCCGTCTTTAACTGCGGTGCCCATACAGGACCAACTCCATAAAAGCTTTCCTGAAGAACCTCCCATAGAAATGAGATTTTCAGGAACGTGAGAGAATGCGTAGCATGTTTATTCAATTCATTTCAATTAAATTCAAGTTTATTTCACAATACATATCGTTTCAAAGAAAGTATTCTGTTATCAGCCAGAGATTCATTTGTATAGTAGGCCTACTTGTTATGTGATTAGTTAAAGGGTCAGTTCACCCCAAAATGAAAATTCTGTCAGTAATTAGTCACCCTCATGTTGTTCCAACTCGTAAGACTTTTTAAACACAAATTAAGATATTTTTGATTAAATCTGAGAGCTGGATCACTCCTCTATAGGCGAAACTGGCCGGGCCAAAAGTTATGAAAGATATCATTAAAATAGTCCGAGTGTCTACAGTGGCTCAACCTTAAGATTATCAAGTGACGAAAATACTTTTTGTGCGCAAAAAGCAAACAAATTTTTTTTCAACTATTCATTTTCTTCCCCATAGGCCGTGAGATTTCACATAGCATGAAATGCGGTGATGACTGTGGAGAAGGAATGGGAATACATACATTTACAGGCAGGTAGGACATCGAATCACGCATGCATGGACAAAAATGTCCTACGCCTTCCACTGATGATACATATAAATACATTCAGACCACTTGACTTAGTGATTGCTGTCAGGATGTGAAGAGACTTTCAACCAACGTAACAAAAAACTACTCTGTAACGAAGAGCACCTTCCGGCTCTTATGCAGCAATTATAAGCAATAATACAAGTATAATATGACTATATTCAGATGGAATATTTTCACATCCTCTTTAATGGTCCTGCCATATCTATTTGCAAGGATCTTGTTGTTTTGGTTTGGATGTACGTTGTTTGTTTTATTGGATATAGTCTGTGAGATGACTATAGCTCTGGCTGGAGGAGATTGTGGCCTACGGGCATTATTAGAGATGAAGCACTCGCCTCTGCGGTTCTTTTGTTGGATAGACCTTCTGAGTGAACCTGAGATTGCAAAGGGCACCCACATGAATCAGGTTGAAGTGGCAACTCACACAGGTCTCATATTGCCAGCATGGGGAAAAAAAGTTGCTAAGCATCCTCCAAAAAAAGGAAAGAGAATTGCTTGGCCTCTTAATGTTGTTTCAGCACAGATGCTAGGTTTTTTTCTTCGTTACTGTCTCTGAAGTGCACTGTAATGTCCCCCTGCTTCAAAATGGCACATTGGTGTTGTGTCCGATAGATACTTCTGGTGTCAAGCGCATTAGAAAATGTTCATTGGGGCAATTCTAAGATGATACTTATGGGGACAAGGAGATAAATCACTGTTTGAGAAAACTCAATAGGGCAATCGATCAACAGATCTTGCAATAAAACCATGAACCATAAAGCAGTGAAATGATGAGGTGACACGCAGGTTTTATGACTTCTATCAGTACTGATAAAGTGAACACAATAAGCAAGAGCAACAAAAGCACAGGGTAATCTGTGTGCTATGAAGTCCACAATTCTGTCTTAAAGCGGATAATGTTGGTATCTTGGGTAAGCTTTGTCTGTGATGTTAGCAGTACAAAAAAAAAAACTGAGGTTTTCAGTTCAAAAGAGGATTAGGGCTCAGAGATTCTGCCAGGGATGGTTTGTATTTTCTCATAATTGTCAGGAGACATAAAAAGTACTACCGGCCTGCCATCTGGGAAAATCTCACTGCAATTCCATCAACCAGTTTTACCATATGGGAATTTGACTGTTGCTAAGTTTAGAGTATGCTATTGGTTGTTAAAATGACACTGGGGTTGAAATGTTATTATATAAACGGTAACCTACCTAAATGATTATTAGGAACACCTGTTCAATTTCTCATTAATGCAATTATCTAATCAACCGATCACATGGAAGTTGCTTCAATGAATTTAAGGGTGTGGTCCTGGTCAAGACAATCTCCTGAACTCCAAACTGAATGTCAGAATGGGAAATAAAGGTGATTTATGCCATTTTAAGCGTGGCATGGTTGTTGGTGTCTGAGTATTTCACAATCTGCTCAGTTACTGGGATTTTCACGCACAACCATTTCTAGGGTTTACAAAGAATAGTCTGAAAAGGGAAAAACATTCAGTATGCGGCAGTCCTGTGGGCGAAAATGCCTTGTTGATGCTAGAGGTCAGAGGAGAATGGGCCGACTGATTCAAGCTGATAGAAGAGCAACTTTGACTGAAATAACCACTCGTTACAACCGAGGTATGCAGCAAAGCCTTTGTGAAGCCACAACACACACAACCTTGAGGGTACCACCACCGGGTACCACTCATCTCCACTACAAATAGGGAAAAGAGGCTACAGTTTGCAAGAGCTCACCAAAATTGGACAGTTGAAGACTGGAAATATGTTGCCTGGTCTGATGAGTCTCGATTTCTGTTGAGACATTCAGATGGTAGAGTCAGAATTTGGCGTAAACAGATCCATCATGCCTTGTTACCACTGTGCAGGCTGGTGGTGGTGGTGTAATGGTGTGGGGGATGTTTTTTTGGCACACTTTAGGCCCCTTAGTGCCAATTGGCCATCGTTTAAATGCCACGGCCTACCTGAGCATTTTATTTATTTATTTATTTTTTACTCAAAGGTCACAATCCAGCTGACTCTCAGTGGAGAAAATGACACAGATACTGCTGTTACACTCATTAAGCCCTCATCTTAATCTAATTACTGCAAACAAATGGCAGAGCACAAAACAAAAAAGTCAGAACAAGTGGATTTGACAAGTTTTTAAATGCCATTATTTTAGCCTATATATATGTATATATAATCAAGTATGTATGTATGTGTATATATATATACATATATATGTTTGTGCAATTTTTATGGTTGGTTTAAAGTATAAAAGTATAAAAAAAAGTACACTTTCACTCAAAATTGTATGACCTGGATTTTGTACAAAATGTACATAAAGGTGACATTCAAATAAGACTGACAGACCGCAGTTTACGGTGTTCCCCTGATTTATATTAGAAATAATTATACCATTTAGAGTATGCAAATAAAATATGCAAATAAACAGCTTTTACAAGCTTCGGGCAGTGAGTCGGCCAGAACATAAATGCATTTCTCTAGCAGAGCTGAGCCAACAGATGCAGTAAAATCTTTATTCCATCAGAAATTATTGGACACTATTACATGATGCAAGTCAATAATACGCTATGACATCTGTCTACAGATCCTAGCAGTGCTGTTACCATAAAAGTGCTGGACATTTTTATTGGTTAAATGGTTTCCTTTGTACATTGTATGAGTGTAACGTTACACCCAGCCATCTACTAAAGCTAGAAATGAGGGTGACTGTGATATCTACATTCTTTTAATCGCATTGGTTCTCACATTATCTGTCATTATCTCCTATCTTATGCTTGCAAAAGATCGTCTAGCCCACTGTGGCTTACAATGGAGAGACTACAGAAACGGAAACAAATTCCTCGCAAACGTGCAAAAAAAAAAAATCAAGCTATTCCTGAAATCATTTGTCTGAATGAAACTCTCCCTTTTCCTCAGCCAATTACTGGGAAATGATAAGCCTGGCATTTCTTCAGAGGTCACCGGGCAAATGAAGAGACCTCATCAGACAAGCAGGACATGCTGGTGTTTTGTATGAACCATCATTGTGTGTTAGGCTACCAGCAACTCAATCACATGGCTTGCCCTCGAGGCAGACGTTTGGCCCTAAATGACTTCGGAAGGAACTTGAAAGTTGGATTGAAGTCCCTGACGCACAGAGATAACGACATTTGGTGTGGACAATGAGACATCTACAAAATTAAGAAACCATACTTGGTTTCAAGAGGCCAGGCTTTCGTTGTTATTTTCGCCAAAACATACGGGTGTAAATTGAGGTTTTTGGACAAGGGCAAGCTTGATTGCCTTGCGGATTAATTCTGTTTTGCAGCTCATTTGCGCGTTTAACACTATGACCTCACTTGGCTTCGCTAAATAATCCGTCGGCATCACTCGAAAGGAGATTTTTGTTTCATCAGCCACCGACAGTGTGGCTGCTCGCCAACCATTTGAACTGATGACAGGTCTAATCTTCGAAAAGATTAAAGGAATTGTCTCGAATTTGCCGGGATCACCTTGTCAGAGCAGAACTAATTAGAGTTACTTGCTAAAGCTTAGGTTTCCACGCCTGCTACACCTCTACACCATCGGTTTTATCAAACCTTCTCGAAGGACAGTGCAGCAAGCTCGAGTTAGAAAAATAAATACAATTTGGAGATTGTCACGTAAAATATTTCATCAAGGCCTTTTTCTCTAAGGAAGAATTATTCAATTTTGTGGTGTCACTGTAATTGGTGTATTGTTAACAGAGAGCTGTATACTTTGACATATAAAAAGCTTGATTTTTTTCAGATATATTTTACATGCTAAAGTCAGGTCAATTTCCTAGCAAAAATTCTTGTTGTATTCTCATTTCACTCTCATTATTCTCAAGACATACATCCCGGATAGATAATCAGCAGACTGTCAGAACGTTATCAAGGCAGCTTATTGTTTTAATTACCTCTTTTTTCATGGCTTTGGTTTTCCAGAAAGCTCTGTGAGATTGAGACTGATTCTTTGTGTGGCTCATTTTCCCCCTAATTTACTCTTTGTTATGGATATTATGGTGTAATTTTCATGCAAGGTGGAAATTTGATTTAAAACAATTCTCCCAGCTGAGGCTCCGTTTCTGTCTCGGTGATTCACATTATTTAATAACACTATGAAAACTGTCTATTCGCCTGCATTAAATTCCACTGTCTGTCTCTGGATGACATATGGAGGATATTGAATGTTTGGCTGTATTACAAACACTAACATGTTGGTTCCCTCTGAATTTTCTTTTCATCAGCTTGTTTGTCATATGAATCTTTATATTGATATGTGCATTCAATTGCACCAGCATGCTTTTCCATGCAGTCCCTTTTTCGAAGATGTTCTGCCAACCGAGGCAATAAATTATGCTAATGATAATCATTAATTTGACTAACTAAGACAATGTTTTAGTTTCTCTCCCATTCTTAAAAAGAGCAGTCCCACTTTCCAATATATTTCACAAGTCTTTCAAGTCCACTCGACTCATACGGGAGATCTTAAGTTGAAATGTCACCGTTTTCAAAGGTCAGTCATCCACTTACCCAGGAAAGACTGTAGTTTCGCCTGGTTAATTGGTTTACATTTCTCCCTGGGACTCCCTGCTAGTGCTAGAGCTCTGCAATACTATTAATGGAAGTCTCTGTCTCTCAAACATTTTTTAAAAGACAGAACAATCGAAATTTTAAAATACTAGTGCAATAGTTAGCATAGATTCCATAAACCAGCTTGAATTCCATGTTGGTCCAGTCTGGTTAGAGCTGGTATAGTGCTGGTGTGACTGGTTCATACTGGAGACCGGCATCCCAGCAAAACCTTTAAATGGTGACCAGAAATTCTGGATTTTAAATACATTTTCTGCTCAAATATTTGTAATATTGAATTTGTTAACTTTAGTTGTTTAGTTTCAGTTCATAATTGATGGTCATTTCTAATAGAGAATCTGCTCAGTTCTTTGTGCACTTATGTACAAGACCCCAATTTCTCTTAATGCATGCAGTACTCATTGTTATAATCTTTCTCTCTCAGATGATACGTCGTAGATACAGACACACTTCACAAAAGCCATTCACTCAAAGACTTAATACTTAATTAATTGCTCTCTATCAGGAGTCCTCTAAAGACTTAAAGGATAAATGGTAACACTTTACTTGAAGGGGTGTGCATAAGACTGGCATGACACCTTCATAGCCATGATATGACATATGTCTTGAAGATTATAATATCAATTCATTTAATGATAATATCATTAAAAAGTTATAATGGCTTCATGACAGCCAATGTCAAAACCAACCACCTGACAGTTTAATGTAATGTTAACCAATAAAGCTAGGTGGTTTCTTAAGTTTGATAATTAATCTGCTATGTCATGTTTTGTTGTCTTAGTAATGTCAAGTTGTCATGACAAAGACTCTGACAGGTTATGATGTATTGGTTTATGTCAAGTTGTCATAAATAAGACGCCTCAAACAATGTCTATTGGCATTCAAAATGTCATAATTGAGTGAATGACACTTAATGACAGTTGTCATAAACATGCATAAAACTTCCTTCATATTCATAACATATATGTCATGTCACACCCCTTCAAGTAAAGTGTTACCAAATAAATTAGGTAAAAAAATAATAAAATAAATTGTAATATATAATAAATAAAAAATAATAAATAATTTTTGTTTTGTTTTTCTAATGGTACTCAATCAAAATGGTACTCAAACCAGTAATGTTGACAAGGTTTTTCTGAGTAACGAAGGCATAGCATGCAAACAGTACAGATTACCAAGAAATTTTAAATAAGTTCAACAAATTATTGGACATTAAGTAACACTAACAAAAAAAAATTCTTAGTAAGAACAATAAAATTTATAGATATTTTTATTAAATACGTCAAACTTCCACCTGATAAGTATTTAAGTTAAACCAAATTTAAAAAAGAAAAAAAAAACATCTAGAGCCTTGTGCAATGCATTTCATTGAACTCAACTTTTAAATTTAATTTTTTACTCATGAGGAAGAAGAGCGAGAACATTTAACATAAACAACCTTCATAAAGTTTGCCCACAAAAAAATGCATTTTCTCAGCAATTCACTCATAATTACCTGCGTGATTTACATTCCTCCAAAAAGTTTCTTTGATGGCAGCGTGATTGCATTTTTATGAGACCAAACATACAGTTTAATATTCATTAAACACTCTATTGAGAGTCTTCAATGCCCTCGGAGGAGGTTGATGCAAGACACCGGTTCCTCCTAATGAGCTCAACATATCAATTTTACATCACTGTATCAATATACATGGAGCCATAAAGCAAGGTGCATAAAACGCTCAGTTAAAGGGCATCGCATTCGTGGTCATCAGTATCTTCAAAGTAAATCGGGCTGTGTCTCTTTTGCTGATGAGGGGAGGAAATGAGATCGAGCATGTCAGCAATCTTTATGCCATGATAGCAGGTCATTAAGAAGGAGTCAGCACATGACTGACAAACAGATTAAAGGAAAATGTCAGCGCTAATATCCCAACCGCGTATTTATGGTCGTTCAATTGCCTGTTTGTCAGAATTCATTCTCTGCAAATTGCCCCACTTCAGTTTAGACATCTAAGGAGAGTACTGTATTGAATGAGGGAGCAGAGGGGATTCTCCCATCTCTTTCACAGCACATTTCACAGCATCAGGACTGCCTCCGGGCATGATATTGAAAATGGCAGATGAGAAAAGCTCTTATGGAGCTAAGAGAGCAAACCTGAGTCGAGGTGGCACGTGAATGGCATGCCGAACAGGAATGACTTTCCCTTGACTCGCTCAAAGTATCCGAGTCCTATCCGAGACGAGTGTTGCACTTCCATTGACAGACTGTCCTGTGGATCTCTCGGGAATATCCTGTTTTACACAACGCAGAGCGCGGGACTGCCGCAGTCATTTGCATGGACCTCAAATAGCTTTTAGACAGTGTCATAATAGAGCA